>NW_028270165.1:62402851-62517851 GCF_037043375.1 Chiloscyllium plagiosum
TTAGTACCCAGCTATGAATTACAACAACATTTACACCAACAGGAATAAAGCATCTGCTATCAAATAGACAGAGATATACAGCACGGACATAGACTTTTTCCTCTATCTCATGCACACATGATAGATCATCCATGGTGGGAGTTTGTCTTTGTAGCATGATGTTTGCAAATACATTCTACTTTGCTCAAAGACTGCACAATCTGCAGGCAGTCAATACATGTAATATATTGTAAATTCCACTTTGAAAATAGATAATGGGCCCACTACCTTTTGGATGTGAGCATAAGTGGTGTAGTAAGTAAGTTTGCTGATGACACCAAAATTGGAGGTGTAGTGGACAACAAAGGAGGTTACCTCAGATTACAATGGGATCTTGATCAGATGGGCCAATGGGCTGAGAAGTGGCAAGTGGAATCTAATTTAGGTAAATGTGAGGTGCTGCATTTTGGGAAAGCAAATCTTAGAAGGACTTGTACACTTAATGGTAAGGTCCGAGGGAGTGTTGCTGAACAAAAAGACCTTGGAGTGCAGGTTCACAGCTCTATGAAAGTGGAGTCGCAGGTCAATAGGATAGTGCAGATGGCATTTGGTATGCTTTCCTTTATTGGTCAGAGTATTGAGTACAGGAGTTGGGAGGTCATGTTACAGCTGTACAGTTGGAATATTGCATGCAATTCTGGTTTCCTTCCTATCAGAAAGCCCTATGCAATGTTTGTTTTTGTTTAGCGGGCGGCACGGTGGCATAGTGGTTAGCACTGCTGCCTCACAGCTCCAGAGACCTGGGTTCAATTCCCGCCTCAGGCGACTGACTGTGTGGAGTTTGCACGTTCTCCCCGTGTCTGCGTGGGTTTCCTCCGGGTGCTCTGGTTTCCTCCCACAGTCCAAAGATGTGCAGGTCAGGTGAATTGGCCATGCTAAATTGCCCGTAGTGTTAGGTAAAGGGTAAATGTAGGGGGTATGGGTGGGTTGCGCTTCGGCGGGGCGGTGTGGACTTGTTGGACCAAAGGGCCTGTTTCCACATTGTAAGTAATCTAATTAATGATTGCTGCAACCTATTCTAAAATATGAAAGACTTAACAATCCAGGTTTGTTCAATATATCAGTTCAGTGGCAGGGCACTGTAATGTTTTCCTATCAATTCTGTGCCATATGATCTTATTGTCCACAATCACCTGATGAAGAAGCAGTGCTCCGAAGCTCGTGTTCCAAATAAACTGTCGGACTTAGCCTGGTGTTGTGAGATTTTTAACTTTGTCCAGGTTCAGATAGTGCCCAGGGATGTGCAGGTTAGGTGCATTAGTCAGGGGTAAATGTTGAGCAATAGGGGCATTGTGTGGGTGGGTTACCTTTCGGAGGATCGGTGTGTAGTCTTTGGGCCAGTTGGCATGCTCCCACACTGTGGGGAGTCTCGGAAGGGGAAGGGATTTTTGTAAACTGTGCAAGGCAATGCAGGCTTAGTGTGGGGGCCTGCTGTTGGCCTTGCCCCGCCCTTTGCTCCTCTCCCCTGTTGTGGAGTTGTCTAAAAAACAGCTACTCTTTCTCTGCCCTTTTTGCTGGGGAGGGGGGAGGGGGATCTGAAGCTGTAACCATGTTGGGACACAAAATAAAAGGTAACCAGAACATACTGCTGGGCTCAGGCTCTCATCGAAAGCTCCAAGCGGTTTTTGTTTTAAAGCTGCTCATTTCTTGCAGCCTTCTGCACTAAGTTTCCAATGTTGTGTATTAGATGGAGCAGTGAATGAGTAGCTGGTTTCGTTAGATACTATAAATTTTTCAGGAGTGCATCGTTTCATCGGCAGTTTACTGGCAGCACTGGGAAGTATGGGCTCTGTTCACTAGAAACGAGGTGGAGGTGCTGCTGTTGGACTAGGTTGGACACGGTTTAAAAATCACAACACCAGGTTATAGTCCAACAGGTTTATTCGGAAGCACCAGCTTTCGGAGTACTGCTCCTTCATCGGGTAACTGTGGAGCAGGATCATAAGACACAGAGTTAAGAGCAAAAGATCAATGTCATGCAACTGATGATATATTGACAAACGTAGATTGCTGTTAAATCTTTCATCTTTTAGAATGGGTTGCAGGTTTTAGTTCATTAATGTGTACATCGCAGTACTATTAAGTCATATTCTCAAGATCACTTAAGGTCTTTTTAAAAAACAGGTGACATCTCAGTCCAGACAATGCATGAAAGGTGTGAGAGTATCCCAATCTTAAATCGGACTGGTTCTATTTCCAAACTAGGAATTTATAAAATATTACATGGATTGACTACCTGCATATTGTGCGTTTTGTGCAAAATTGAATATATCTGCAAATATAATTCTGCAAATGCACCACATTGTTATATGTATGTGTGCAGCATGAGAGTGCGTGTAAGAGAGTATGTGTGCACATGCTTGGTAAAGTGAGTGTGATGGAGGAGAAGCCTGTGAAAGGGTGTGTGTGTTTTGGGGGGGGGGGGCGTGTATGTGTGTATGTCTGAGAGAGAACAGGTGTATAGATAAAAGGTGAGGGGTTGCATTTTGCCAAAATAAGGAAGGGCAGGGCTTGTACAGAGGGATATGGTGGGGGGGCGGGGGTTCAGATATATACTTCTTTGAAAGTTGCATCACTGGTTGGAAGGAAGCTTCAGAAGGCATTCAGCACACTTACCTTAATTGTTCACACCATTGAATAAAGGAGCTGGGACATAATGTTGAAGTTGTACAGGATGTTGGTGAAGCCACTTGTAGAGTACTGAGAACGCTTCTGGTGGCCCTGTAATAGGAAGAATTCTATTAGAAAGGGTTCAGTAAAGATTTACCAGGATGTTGCCAGGACTGGAGGGTTTGAGTTGTAAGGAGAGGCTGAGACACTCTTCACTGGAGCACAGGAGGTTGAGGGGTGACCTCATTTGAGATTTATAAAATCATGAGGGTTATAGGGAAGATGAACATCAAACACAGTGAGCAGCGTGCGTGGTTATGTCGAGTGACAGGGGAAGAAATTGTGGCATTTGGACACTTTAAATCCATCAGGAACAGCATCTCCATAGAGCATATTGCGCATGTCAGGTGAGGTGCCGGAAGACTGGAGGTTGGCTAACGTGGTGCCACTGTTTAAGAAGGGTGGTAAGGACAAGCTAGGGAACTATAGACCAGTGAGCCTGACATCGGTGGCGGGCACCTTGTTGAAGGGAGTCCTGAGGGACAGGTGGTACATGTGTTTGGAAAGGCAAGGTCTGATTAGGGATAGTCAACATGGCTTTTTGTGTGGGAAATCATATCTCAAATTTTGAGTTTTTGAGGAAGTAAAGAGGATTGAGGAGGGCAGAGCGGTAGATGTGATCCATATAGACTTCAGTAAGGCGTTCAACAAGGTTCCCCATGGGAGACTGATTAGCAAGATTAGATCTCATGGAATACAGGGAGAACTAGCCATTTGGATACAGAACTGGCTGAAAGGTAGAAGACAGAGGGTGGTGATGGAGGGTTGTTTTTCAGACTGGAGGCCTGTGACCAGTGGAGTGCCAGAAGGATCGGTGCTGGGCCCTCTACATTTTGTCATTTACATTAATGATTTGGATGCGAGCATAAGAGGTACAGTTAGTAAGTTTGCAGATGATACCAAAATTGGAGGTGCAGTGGACAGTGAAGAGGGTTACCTCAGATTACAACAGGATCTTGACCAGATTGGCCAATGGGCTGAGAAGTGGCAGATGGAGTTTAATTCAGATAAATGTGAAGTGCTGCATTTTGGGAAAGCAAATCTTAGCAGGACTTATATACTTAATGGTAAGGTCCTAGGGAGTGTTGCTGAACGAAGACACCTCAGAGTGCAGGTTCATATCTCCTTGAAACTGGCGTCGCAGATAGATAGAACTGTAAAGGTGGTGTTTGGTATGCTTTCCTTTATTGGTCAGAGTATTGAGTACAGAAGTTGGGAGGTCATGTGGCGGTTGTACAGGACATTGGTTAGGCCACTGTTGCAATATTGTGTGTAATTCTGATCTCCTTCCTATTGGAAAGATTTTGTGAAACTTGAAAGAGTTCAGAAAAGATTCACAAGGATGTTGCCAGGGTTGGAGGATTTGAGGTATAGGGAGAGGCTAAACAGATTGGGGCTATTTTCCCTGGAGCGTCGGAAGCTGAGATCTACAAAGGGGCATGGATAGGATAGATAGACAAAGTCTTTTCCCTGGGGTGGGGGAGTCCAGAAGTCAAGGGTATAGGTTTAGGGTGAGAGGGGAAAGATATAAAAGAGACCTACTGGGAAACTTTTTCACACAGAAAGTGGTACGTGTATGGAATGAGCTGCCAGAGGAAGTGGTGGAGGCTGGTACAATTGTAACATTTAAGAGGCATTTGGATGGGTACATGAATAGGAAGGGTTTGGAGGGATATGGGCCAAATGCTGGCAGGTGGGACTAGATTGGGATGGGATATCTGGTCGGCATGGATGGGTTGGACCGAAGGGTCTGTTTCCATGCTGGTTCAGCAAAAGCCATTCATGTTCTTCGCTGTCTGCAAAAATGGCGCAAATCCTTCTTCAAATGGACCAATGAGAAGCCAATTGTTGACCTGCAGCAACTGAAGAAAGTGAGTGAATCCAGGGAGGGGACAGAGTCGGGAAACGTTGGTCCAGGTCTGTATCTCAATTGGCAAACACATGGCAAATGCAGTCCCACAGTGTGAAGTTAGAGCCTCAGTTACGAACAAATAACTGCTGAAAGGAGGTACGTTGTTTAAATGGTGACATATTGGGATGCGGAGAAAGTGAGGACTGCAGATGCTGGAGATGACAGTTGAAAAGTGTGGCACTGGAAAAGCACAGCAGATCAGACAGCATCCGAGAAGCAGGAGAATCAACGTTTCAGGCATGAGCCCTTCCTCAGGAATGATGTGTGGATGTAAAAAGTGGCCTCAGCATCCTTCCACACCAGTCACTGCCAGTTGTCAGACGGGTGCAGCAAGCAATCAGCAAGGCAAGTGGTATATTAGCAAGAGGAAATGAGTTCAGAAGTCTCTGCAGTTAGGGGGTCATTGAATATATTCAAGGCTGAGTTCGTCTGATTTTAGAACAAGAAAGAAGTGGATGTTTCTGGGGGAAGGCAAGTAAAATGATTTTAAGGCCAGTACAGAATAGTTAAAGGGTCATACAGCACAGAAACAGACCCTTCAGCCCAACTAGTCCATGCTGACTATATTCACAAACTAAACTAGTCCCACCTACCTGTGTTTGGCCCATATCCCCCTGAACCTTTCCTATTCATGTACTTATCCAAATGTCTTTTAAATGTTGTTACACAACCAGCATCCACTATTTCCTCTGGACATTTATTCCACACACAAACCACTCTGTTTACAAAAAAGGTGCTCCTCATCTCTTATTAAAATCTTTCTCCTCTCACCTTAATTTGCGGCCTAATCTTGAAATGACACATGCCGTTCACCTTATCTATGCCCCTCATGGTTTGGAAACCTCTATAAAGAGAACAAAGAACCCTACAGCACAGGAACAGGCCCTTCAGCCCTCCAAGGCTATGCTGATCGAGATTCTCTATCTAAACCTGCCGCCTATTTTCTAAGGATCTGTATCCCTTTGCTCCCTGCCGATTCATGTATCTGTCTAGATACATCTTAAATGATGCTATCGATCCCAGCCCTACTGCCTCCACTGCATGAGGCACCCACCACCCTCTGCGTAAAGAACTTTCCATGTAGATCTCCCTCAAACCTTTCCCCTCTCACTTTGAACTCGTGACTCCTAGTAATTAAGTCTTCCCCTATGGGGGAAAAAAAAATTCTTCCTATCCACCCCTGTCTACATGCCTCATGGTTTTATAGGCCTCAATCAAGACCCCTCCTCAACCTCCTTATTTCCAATGAAAATAATCCTAATCTACTCAACCTCTCCTCATAGTTAGCGCTCTCCATAACAGGCAACATCCTGGTGAACCTCCTCTGCACCCTCTCCAAAGCATCCACATCCTTTGGGAAATCTGGCGACCGGAATTGTACAGCAGTATTCCAAATGTGGCCGAACCAAAATCTTATATAACTTTAACATGACCTGCCAGCTCTTGTACTCAATACTCCGTCCGATGATGGAAAGCATGTTGTATGCTGCCTTAACCACTCTACTGACAGACATTGCCATCTTCAGAGAACAATAGATCTGAAAACCCAGATCTCTCTGTACATCAATTTCCCCCAGGACCTTCCCATTTAATGTATAGTTTGCTCTCGAATTGCACCTTCCAAAATGCATCACCTCGCATTTGTCTGGATTAAACTCCATTTCTCTTCCCAACTCTCCAATCTATATTCTGCTGTATCATCTGACAGTCCCCTTCACTATCTGATATTCCATCAATCTGAGCGTCATCTGCAAACTTGCTAACGAGGCACCCGACACCTTCACCTTTCAACCTCCTGTGCTCCAGTGAAAAAGTCCCAGCCTAACCTTCAATCGGTGTGAATTCTGTCTGGGTCCCAATGTCGAGTCAGCCTGACATTTTGGATAGAAAAGCTCTGCATTTAAATTACGTTCTTGAGAAAGTTACTGAAAACAGGTCCTGGGATTAACATACCAAAGAACAGAACCCCATTCTAAAAGATGGAAGATTTAATCTAAATTGTTTTATGTATCACATCTCCATGACACTGGACTCCATTGGCTATAAATTCTGTGATCATGATCTTATTCTCCACAATCACCTGATAAAAGAACAGAACTCCAAAAGCTAGTGCTTTCATGTTATGGCAGTAGCGGGAGGTGTGGGCTGTATTCACTAGAAACAATGAAGCAGTTAGATACCACACATTTGAGGGGGAAGGGTGTATTACATGACCTCCCAACTCCTATACTGAATGCTCTGAGCAATGAAGGAAAGCAAACCAAACGCCTTCTTCACTATTCTATCCACCTGAAACTCCACTTTCAAGGAACTATGAACCTGCACTCCAAGGTCTCTTTATTCTGCAACATTCCCCTAACTGCATCAGTCCTGCCTGGATTGCTTGACCAAAATGCAAACCTCAGACTTCTCTAAATTAAACTCCAACTGACACTCCTCGGCTCATCAGCCGATCCCAAAAATTCTAATTTATAGTGAACTCTCTTTCCTCTATTATTCCCTAGAAGCGGAAAATCTCCATCCCACACTCTCTCCGTCCGTTTTCACTTTGTTGAAAGTGGAAGAATGGGATTGAGAAACTGATCAGCGATGATTGAATGGAATGAGCAGACCTGGTGGTCTAATTTCTGCTCCTATGTCTTGTGGTCTCTTGCTGTCCTGGACACCGTGAGAGAGAATTGGGACCAGCATTGATCCGATCATGACTGGATATGGATCTACCTGCATCTAGGTGGATGGGCTGGGACTTTTTCACTGGAGCATAGGAGGTGGAGATGTGACCTTATCAAGGTTTATAAAATCATGAGGGGAGAGATGAGGTGAATGACAGGTGTCCTTCCCCTAGGCTGGGGGTTTCAAGATGAGGGAGCAAATTTTGAATGTGAGAGGAGAAAGAGATTTTAAAAAGACTTGAAGGGCACAATATTTTTTATATACAGAGTGTGGTTCACGTGTGGACTGAATATCCAGAGGAAGTGGTGGGTGCAGGTACAGTTACAAGGTTTAAAAGACATTTGGATAATTACATGATCAGGAAATGTTCAGAAGGGTATGGGACAAAACACTGGCAGGTGGGACTGGTTTAGCTGGTGAACATAGTCAGCATGGACTAGTTGGACTGAAGGGTCTGTTTCTGTGTTGTATGGTTCTGTAACTCGGTTCTGTACTTGTCTCAAGACCATTTTCTTGCCTTCCCCTCTCACATAAAAATCAGATGAACTCAGCCTTGAATATATTCAATGACCTGAAAATGTGTTGCTGGAACAGCGCAGCAGGTCAGGCAGCATCCAGGGAACAGGAGAATCGACATTTCAGGCATAAGCCCTTCTTTAGGAATCAAACGTCAATTCTCCTGTTCCCTGGATGCTGCCTGACCTGCTGCGCTGTTCCAGCAACACATTTTCAGCTCTGATCTCCAGCATCGGCAGACCTCACTATCTCCTCGAATATTCAATGATCCCCCAACTCCAGGAAGACATCCCCGCTTCTGAACTTAATTCCTCTTGCTAATACACCACTTGCCTTGCTCATTGCCTGCTGCACCTGTCTGACAACTGGCACAGATGGACACTGATGCCCCCTGAACATCCACGTATCATTCTTGATGAAGGGCTTGCGCCCAAAACCTTGACTGTCCTACTGCTCGGATGCTGCTTGACCTACTGTGCTTTTCCAGCACCACACTTTTTGACTCTAATCTCCAGCATTTCCAGTCCTCACTTTCTCCACATCCCAATATATCACCATTTAAACAATATACCTTTCTACTTTTTTTCACAGCAAAGGCTGTAACTTTACGTTGGGGTACTGTATTTGCCAACTGTGGCCTTCTCTACATCGGGGAGCATGAGCATAAACTTGGGGAACGGTTCGCCGAGCATCGCAGCAAGGTCTGCAGAGGCCGACCGGACCTCCCAGTCACCACCCATTTTCATTCCCCTTCCCACTCCCTTTCTGACATGACCATTTTTGGCCCTATCCATTGCCACAACAAACTAAAGTGCAAATTGGAGGAACAACATCTCATCTTCCACCTGAGCAGTCCACAGCCCGAAGGACTCAACAGTGAGTTCTCCATTTTCAAATAACCTCCCTTCCGAGCCCCTGCCCCTCCACCTCCTTGCCACCAACTAGGTTCCTTCCTCACATTCACCAACCAGGTCGTACCCTCTACCTATTTACACCTATCCCCACTTCATCACCCTGCCCTCAGCATACCCTTGTTCTGCAGCTCTCCCTATACTCACCCCTAGTCCTGAACAAGGGTTACACCCGAAACGTCGACTTCTCCACCTCCTGATACTGCCTGGCTTGCTGCATTCTTCCAGACTCCTGCTTGTCTGATTTGCCAATTGAGACACAGGCATAGACTAACTTTTCCAGAGTCTATCCCCTCGCTGGATTCATTCCCATTCCTTTCAGTTGCTCCAAGTCAACAATTGAACCCCAGAATGAAACGTAAATGGAAAAGGGGGTGAGAAAAGAGAGTACTGTACTCACAGATGTTGGACAGAGGAAGGAAGTTGCAGTCTGAGGTGAAGCTCAATCTTCATTCAGTGTGAGAGGAGGAGCAGGACCTTAAGAAGCTCATGGTCCACCTTCCGCATTCAGACAATAGGGGAGCTCCAATTGGCATGAGGACAACTCTCCTTCTGGTCCTCCAGTGCTCCTTATTTGTCCATCAAAAGTAGGTCTCGCCCCTTTTCTGCCGACAGCGAGGAACATGCCCAATGTTTTGGTGACACCGGCAAACATGTGCCCTGCTTGTTGACACTGAGGAGTGTACACAATATGCTCTGTAGCAATGCTGATGTTATTGACAAATTTTAAGTGTCCATATGCCTCAGAGAACAAAAAGGATTAGAGCCATAATTTGTTTTACACTATGTGCCTCGATATTTTATTGCTTTTGCATTTGTCTGGCTGCTCAATGTTTTTATGTCTTTTCCTCAGTGTTGGGGTGAAGTTCACAACTAGAGGGCATAGGTTTAGGGCGAGAGCAGAAAGATATAAAAGGTACCTAAGAGGCAACGTTTCCATGCAGAGGGTGGTGCATGTATGGAATGAACTGCCAGAGGAAGTAGTGGAAGCCGGTATAATTACAGCATTTAAAAGGCATCTGGATGGGTCTTTGAATAGGAAAGGTTTGAGGGATATGAGCCAAGTGCTGACAAATGTGACTAGATTAATTTAGGATATTTGGCTGGCATGGACAGGTTGGACCAAATGGGTCTGTTTCCGTGCTGTACATCTCTATGACTCTAAATAATAAAAAGTATATTTTCCAAGTAACAAACTATACCCAGTTAAAAATCACACAACACCAGGTTATAGTCCAACAGGTTTAATTGGAAGCACACTAGCTTTCGGAGCGATGCTACTTCATCAGCTGATTAAACCTGTTGGACTATAACCTGGTGTTGTGTGATTTTTAACTTTGTACATCCCTGTCCAACACTGGCATCTCCAAATCATAACTATACCCATATTAACAAGGTTTAGTACACCACACACTTGCATTCTCAACAGATCCTGCCCCTTCAATGCCTGAGGAACATATACATGCTGGTGCATAATCTCCTTCACTAGTATTTACACACTACCCTCAGCAATTGCACAAGTAACAGCAAAGGGCAAACAGCACAAGGATTAAACACACAGTGAGGGGCAAACAGCACAAGGATTAAACACACACAGAGGGGCAAACAGCACAAGGATTAAACACACACAGAGGGGCAAACAGCACAAGGATTAAACACACACAGAGGGGGAAACAGCACAAGGATTAAACACACAGTGAGGGGGAAACAGCACAAGGATTAAACACACACACAGAGGGGGAAACAGCACAAGGATTAATCACACAGTGAGGGGGAAACAGGACAAGGATTAATCACACAGTGAGGGGGAAACAGGACAAGGATTAAACACACAGTGAGGGGGAAACAGCACAAGGATTAAACACACAGAGGGGTAAACAGCACAAGGATTAAACACACAGTGAGGGGCAAACAGCACAAGGATTAAACACACAGTGAGGGGCAAACAGCACAAGGATTAAACACACAGTGAGGGGCAAACAGCACAAGGATTAAACACACAGAGGGGGAAACAGCACAAGGATTAAACACACAGAGGGGTAAACAGCACAAGGATTAAACACACAGAGGGGTAAACAGCACAAGGATTAAACACACAGAGGGGTAAACAGCACAAGGATTAAACACACAGTGAGGGGCAAACAGCACAAGGATTAAACACAGTGAGGGGCAAACAGCACAAGGATTAAACACACAGTGAGGGGGAAACAGCACAAGGATTAAACACACAGTGAGGGGCAAACAGCACAAGGATTAAACACACTGAGGGGGAAACAGCACAAGGATTAAACACAGTGAGGGGGAAACAGCACAAGGATTAAACACACAGTGAGGGGGAAACAGCACAAGGATTAAACACACAGTGAGGGGGAAACAGCACAAGGATTAAACAAACAGTGAGGGGGAAATAGCACAAGCGCCAGTAAAAGCAGATGGAAAGTGAGTGTAAAATGTCACTATGACAGGACAGGACAGGACAGGACAGGCCCCACATTCCTTCCCCTCCGTCCCCCCCACAACCTGCCTCACCTTTCACCTCCCGGGCCCAGTACCTTCCAGGTGGCCCCATAGTTGACACAGGGGCCGCCCCACGACCAGTAGAACTCCACCACCCAGGCGGCCGACGAGTTCCCAAGCAGGCCCTTAACCCCATCCGCCTCCAGAATGCTCACCGGCTCCTGCCTGCTGTACAGCCGGCCGGTGTGGCCGTGACACAGCAGCTGCACCAGGAAGGCGGCGGTGCCCAGTGACGGGTGTCTGCCCCGGGCCGCGCGGCGCCATTTTCCTAACGGCCGCCCTCCCGCCGCTTCCCCGCTCGAGCGACTTCTCCTCCCAACCGCCTTCGCCTTCGCCCCCGCGTGACGTCTGCACGGGGGGGATGGGCGGGGCCGGGGGAGCCTCACCGTCACCAAGCAACAGACACCTCGCGCGACAACTGCTCATTCACAAAAACAAACTCTCCTGTCTCGCTCTGCAGCTGCAGGGGGGACACTGCCACGTTTCCAGGAGCCCTGTCTACATTGGGAAAGCTCACGGCTCAATTTAAACAGATATTCCGACATCTAACGGAACGGCGTCATACCTAAAGGGGGCAATCTGCATTTTAAAGGGACATGGACATTTTAACGGGTATTTCTGCAAATAAAGAGGTTTAAATGGACGAGATTACATTTCAAAGGGATGTGGGCACATTCAAAGGGATATCATAATATGTAAAGTGATGCAGTTATATCTATACGAATCTACATTTCTAAGAGACGTTGCCCTATTTATAAGTAGAGACAATAGGTGTGAATTCTGTCTGTGTCCCAATGTTGAGTCAGACTGACATTTTTCTTAGAAAAGCTCTGCATTTAAATTACATTCTTGAGAAGCTAAGTTTTAGATTCGGGTGTAGGCTAGGGAGAATTGGCTGTGCTAAGTTATCCATAATGACCAGGGATGTACAGGTTCGGGTGGCTTGGCCAAGGGAAATACGCAGTAAGTGGTTGGGTATGGGTGGGATACTGTTCAGAGGGCCAGATTGAAATAGATGGGCTGAATGGTCTGCTTCCACATTGTCGGAATTCGATGACCCTCCCCACCAAAGGAGCATTTTATCTGCATCTATCCTGTCAAGCCCCTTTCAGAATTCTACTGGTTTCAGTAAAGGTATACAGCACAGAAACAGACACTTCGGTCCAATTCGTCCATGCCGACCAGGATTCCAAACTAAACCAGTCCCACTTGCCTGCATTTGGCCCATATCCCTCTAAACCTTTCTATTCATGTACCCATCCAAATGCTGTTTCAATGTTGTCACTGTACCTGCATCTACCACATCCTCAGCAAGTTCATTCCACATGCAAATCACCCTCTTTCAAAATGTTGCCCCTCCGGTTCCTTTTAAATCTCTCTCCTCACATTTAAAAAAAATGCCCCCTAGCTTTGAGCACGCCGACGCTAATCAAGAGCCCTTTGTTATTCACCTTACCTCCAATCCTCATGATTTTATCAATCTCAATGAGGTCACCCCCCCAACTTCCTGTGCTCCAGTGAATAAAGTCCCAGCCTCTCCTTCTAACTCAAACCCTCCAGTCCTAACAACATCCTGGTAAATCTTTATTAAACCCTCTCTAATAGTATTCTTCCTATTACAGGGCCAACAGAACTGTACTGAGTACTCTGAAAGTGGCCTCACCAACATCCCTGTACAACCTCAACATGATGTCCCAACCCCTATACTCAATGGTGTGAACAATGAAGGCAATGTTGCGAAATGCCACCTTAACCACCCTGTCGAGCAGTGATGCAACTTCCAAAGAACTATGTACCTGAACACCATCCCCGCCCCCCCCCATGTCTGCCTGTTCTATAGCACGACTCATGGCCCGACCATTATTTGTACAACCCCTTGCTTTTATTAAGCCTCTCTCTCACACACATATACACACCCCTCAACACTCTATCACACTCACAGGCTCATACTCCATCACACTCTCACTTTCCCAAGCATGCACACACACACATGGACAAACTCAGATACACACACACTACTCTTTGGGGTGAAATTGTATTGGCAGAATTATATTTGCAGATACATTCAATTTTGTTCAAAAAGCACACAATCTTCAGGCAGTCAATGCATCTAATATTTTACAAATTCCGACTTTGGAAACAGAACCTGTCTGATTCAAGATTGGAATACCAACAGACTCAAATTTCACACCTTTAATTCATTGTCTGAGCGGAGATGTCTTTTTTTAAAAAAAACCTTAAGTCATCTCAAGAACATTGTTACATATTAATGAACCAAAGCCCGCACCCATTCTAAGAGATGAAGACTATCTAAGTTTATTCAATATATTCTATCAGTTGCATGACACTGATCTTTTGACATAAGTTCTGTGTCTTATGATGCTGTTCCATGAGGCTTTTGTGTTTGTGTAGATGAGGCAAGATGGAACAGATGAGGCGATGGAGAATTACAAATCACCTCGGAAGGATTTAAAGAGAGAGTTAAGAAGAGCAAAGAGAGGACACGAGCAGTCTTTAGCAAATAGAATAAAGGAGAACGCTCAAGCTTTCTATAGATATGTGAGGAATAAAAGGATGATTAGGGTAGGAATAGGGCCAGTCAGAGGCAGAAGTGAGAAGTTGAGCATGCACCCTGTAGAGTTTGGAGAGGTGCTAAATGAACATTTCTTATCGGAGTTAACTCAGGAAAAGAATGAGGTACGAGATATTAGACTCGAAAGGATCGAGGTTAGTTCCACACAGGTGTTATCAATTTGAGAAGGAGTGAAAGTAGACAAGTCCCCTGGGCTGGATGGGATTTATCTGAGGATTCTCTGGGAAGCTAGGGAGGAGATAGCAGAACCTTTGGCCTTGATCTTTGAGTCGTCATTGTCTACAGGTTTAGTACCAGAGGACTGGAGGATTGCAAATATTGTGCCCTTGTTCAAGTAGGGCAGCAGAGATGACCCAGGTAATTATAGACCAGTGAGCCTTACATCTATTGTGGAAGCATTGGAAAAGCAGAGGAGATTTACCAGGATATTGCCTGGTCTGGAGGGAAGGTCTTATGACGAAAGGCTGAGAGACTTGGGCCTTTTCTTATTGGAAAGAAGGCGGCTAAGGGGGGGATTTGATAGAGACATACAAGATGATCAGAGGATTAGATCGGGTAGACAGAGAAAGACGTTTTCCTAGGATGATCACGTCAGCGTGTACAAGGGGGCATAACTACAAATTGAGGGATGATAGCTTTAAGACAGATGTCAGAGACAAGTTCTTTACACAGAGTGGTAAGGGAGCGGAATGCCCTACCTGCTAAGGTAGTCAACTCAGCCACATTAGGGAGATTTAAACAATCCTTAGATAAGTGCATGGATGATTTTGGGATAGTGTAGGGGGACGAGAATAGTTCACAGGTCGACGCAACATTGAGGGCCGAAGGGCCTGTTCTGCGCTCGATTGTTCTATGTTCTTTGTTCTAAACTTAGTGCAGGAGGCTGAAAGAAATGAGCAGCTTTAAAACAAAAACTTCTTGGAGCTCAAAGCTTTCAATGAGAGTCTGAGCCCGGTGGTAAGTTCAGGTAACCTTTATTGCAACCCAACTTTGTTACAGCTTCAGATCCCCCCAGCAAAAAGACAGAGAAAAAAGTAGTTGCTTTTTGAACAGCTCAAGGTCAAAGTGCACACACCACACCTCCCCTTGTCCGACCCCCCCCCCCCCCCCCCCCACTGTCTTTACTATTGGCCAGGACCAAGTTGTCCCTTTGTAATTGGATCCTTGGTAAAGCCGTAACCTGGAGGACGTATTGCCTCACTCAGCAATTTCAACCCATATCTTGTCTCCAAGTAAGTTTCTCCCCGCTCATTTGCCAGGAAGGGGCAGTGTAGAGTCAACCAGACTGCTGTGGGTCTGGGGTCACGTGTAGGCCAGACCGGGCAAAGGATGCAGCTGGAACAACTGAGTGAATCCTTTCCCACAATAGCGGTTCCCTTGCCTAACAAGGGAGAGAGTGAATCAGATGGGGGCTTTCCCCCCTGCACCACCACCTCCCTGCAACGGTCTCATCGTTAGATTCCCAACTCCACATTTCTGACCGAATACCAATTCTGCCATCTGTCGTGGCGGGATTCAAACCCGGGAGTCTCCGGAACTGGGTTGATGGTCCAATCGATAATAGCACTCGGCTGTCACTCCTTCAATCCCCCTGTGATGGCACGTGAACTCGCTGGTGGCTCCGCAGGTGGGAGGTGCGGGTGAAGCCCTTCCCGCACTGAGAGCAGGTAAATGGCCTCTCCCCCGTGTGGACCCGCTGGTGGATCAGCAGGGTGGAGGAATCGCTAAAGGCCTTCCGGCACTGAGAGCAGGCAAAGGGCCTCTCCTCCGTGTGGATCCGCTGGTGCCTCATCAGGGAGGAGACGTGGGTAAAGGCCTTCCCGCACTCGGGGCAGCTGAAGGGCCTCTCCCCCGTGTGGACACGCCGGTGACTCTGCAGGGTGGAGGAATAACTGAAGGCCTTCCCACACTCGGGGCAGCTGAAGGGCCTTTCCCCAGTGTGACTGCGCCGATGAGTCTCCAGGGCAGACGGGACACGGAAGCCTTTCCCACAGTCGCCACACTTCCACGGTTTCTCCACGGGGTGGGATTCCTCAGGTTTCTCCATGGCCACAGCTTCAGCTGCACACAAACACGTGTAGTGCCCCTCCCTGCCGTGAAATCCTCTTCCCAGGCCGTATAACTGTTTCAGGCTCCACACACAGTGCGCTGCAACAGTGGGGTCTCTCGTCCAGTCCCACTGATGCTGAAAACATCCTCAAACAGGAACCAAAAAGTGTTGATCCCTCTCACAGAAATCACAGTCAAAAATCGTTGCTGTACCGATGGATTGAGTGACTGTCAGACATTGACATCAAAATAAGGACTGCAGACGCTTGACAGTCAGTCGAAAAGCACAGCAGGTCAGGCAGCATCTGAGGAGCAGGAGAGTCAATGTTTCGGGCATAAGCCCTTCATTCGTTGATTTTGAAACTTCAGTCTTCAGATTTTCAAATACTCTGCAAAAAGAGATTACAAAAGGGATTATCAGTGCAGGGTAGAAATTCAGAAAAAGCAATTCCACTTTCTGTGGAATATTCTTTTGTTGTTCCACAAAATTGAAAGCACCATCCCACTCTCTCTCCCCCTCTGTTCTCACTCCACTCTAACTAATTCCCCTGAAGGTGCTGATTCAGGATCTTACAGGGGCAGCAAAGCAAAAACATCAAGACTGACATCTCTCTGAATTTTGGATACCTCCACCTGAAAGTTAATATCTTACACAACACTGGGATCCTGCGGAGAATGAGCAGGTCTGATTTTGGGAAGCAATTTTAAAAAAAGTGTCAATTCAGGGTGAACCTTCTTGAGGAAGGACCAGACACAAAATGGTTAATGACCCAGGGAAGGTGGGAGCAAAATGGTTAATGACCCAGGGAACAAGGTCCACCCTTCCTTGTTTCAGCAAAATGCAACCCCTTGCTTTTATTCATTCTTCTCTCATACATATACACACACATACACCCCCCAACACTCTCACAGGCTTATACTCTATACCAAACATGCACACACACAAATAACTCCAAGAAGTGAATTTGAATTGGCAGAATTATTTGCAGGTACATTCTACTTTGCTCAAAAATGTGCAGAAACTGCAGGCAGTCAATCCATGTAATATTTTATAAATTCCTACTTTGGAACTAGAACCAGTCTGATCCAAGATTGGGGTATGACAGGCTCGAACCTCACACCTTTAATGCATTGTCTGAGCTGTAAGCATTTTTTAAAATAAAACCTTAAGTCATCTCAAGAACGTAACTTAAAAGATGTTCTGGGATTTACAGATTAATGAACCAAAACCTGCAATCCATTCTCAAAGATGGAAGACTGAACAGCAATCTAGGTTTGTTCAGTATATCCTATCAGTTGCATGACACTGTGAGCTTTTGCTATCAATTCTGTATCTTTTGATCCGGCTCCACAGCTACCCGGTGAAGGAGCAGATGCTATTTCTAGATAGTTGGAACCAACTTCACAAGACGAGGACTAGGCCATTCACCCCTTACAGTCAAGATCAGAGTGGTGCTGGAAATGCACAGCAGGTCAGGCAGCATCCAAGGAGCAGGAACATCAACGTTTCAGGCAAAGACCTCAAATGCTGCCTGACCGGCTGTGCTTTTCCAGCACCACTCTAATCTTGACTCTAATCTCCAGCATCCGCAGTGCTCACCTTCGCCCATTCACCCCTTCCAGCCTGTCCTGAGCAGTGGAGAAAGTGAGGTCTGCAGATGCTGGAGATCAGAGCTGAAAATGTGTTGCTGGAAAAGCGCAGCAGGTCAGGCAGCATCCAGAGAACAGGAGAATCGACCTTTCGGGCATAAGCCCTTCTTCAGGAAAGATTCTTTTTTCCTCTCCTGAGCAGTGGCCTGACTGCGCTTATTTCAGTGAAAGTTTCAGAAAGATTTCAGCAGCTCTTTTAAAAAACTTGAACGTGCTTTCTCACTTTAATGATGTTTCTGAATATATTTTAGGTATTCTCAATTTTGAAGATCAGCCATTTCTCACCCCTCCTGACTCCCAGGCAGAGTCATTACTATCCATTATCTCCCTCGCTCTGTCCTTTGAAAGGTTTGATACAGTGGTCAAAGATGGTTCGAGGCTCGAGAAAGGACGGGTGTGGTGGGGGCTGGGGAGAAAAGCGACTGAATGGATGGGGGACAGAGAGAGAGAAAATGGACGGGGGGCAGAGGGTGGGGGTAGAGAGAGACTAGAGGGTACAGAGAGAGAGAATGAGTGGGGTTGATAGAGAAATTGGGTGGGGGAGAAAGAGTGGGCGTGGCGGAGAAGTGGGAGATGGCACAGGGCAGGGTGACACTAGGCACACAGATACACAAGGTGGCCACTGAGCCATCAGTTGGCCAACTTGACACACAAGATGGCCGCCGGATCACAATATGGAGAGAAACACAGAGCTGATACAACACTGCCTGGGGCCACCAGAATACCAGCACAATGGACTCACAACCCAGGTGATTAGTTTAAGGCGGGTGGGGGAGATAATACACACGAGTAATGAACACTGCCCGCCGAAGTGTCTGGGTCCGGCCAACACCTCTTATAGGAGTTCTAACAGCTTGATACAGACTCAATATCAAATGCTAATAGCCAGGGCTGCAGGAATCCCCCTTCTCAGGAAGAGCAATTAGCGCCCATTACTTCAACAATGGATTTCCACGCAGACATTGAAATGGACAATAGATTAGATTAGATTAGATTAGATTAGATTAGATTACTTACAGTGTGGAAACAGGCCCTTCGGCCCAACAAGTCCACACCGCCCCGCCGAAGCGCAACCCACCCATACCCTTACATTTACCCCTTACCTAACACTACGGGCAATTTAGCATGGCCAATTCACCTAACCTACACATCTTTTGGACTTTGGGGGGAAACCGGAGCACCCGGAGGAAACCCACGCAGACACGGGGAGAACGTGCAAACTCCACACAGTCAGTCGTCTGAGGCGGGAATTGAACCCGGGTCTCTGACGCTGTGAGGCAGCAGTGCTAACCACTGTGCCACCGTGCCGCCCAGCACTGAGCGGTGCTGGGCGGCACACACAAAGCTCCGAGTAGTTGGACCGTTCCGTATCACCTGTCCTTCGTGGAGAAGTTTGTGAAGAAAAACACCTTTGACCACAAGTCCATCAGGAAGTGGTCAGCACGTAGTGTCCTTGAAACCCTTTGGGAAAGGAGAGGGCGAATTCTATCGAGCGGTTCCCTGAGCAGACTGTCAAAGCCATTTGGCAGAATGCCTCATCGCCAGAACTTTCCAACAAGCACCAAGACATGGCTTGGCTGGTGGTGAGAAGGGCTCTGCCTGAGAGATCCTTTATGCACGCCCAGACTCTCAGCTGCACCACACGCTGCCCTCGAAGCGGCTGCGGGGTGGGGGTGGGGGGAACGAGACTGTCACACACCTCCTTCTGGAATGTGCCTATGCAGAAGAAGTCTGGAGAGGAATGCAGTGGTGTTTGTCGAGGTTCGTCCCAAGCAGCACTGTGACGCGGGATTCCGTGCTCTACGGCCTGTTCCCAGGGACACACACCGAGACGAACATCAACTGTGCCTGGAGGATCATCAACTCGGTGAAGGATGCTCTCTGGGCGGTCCGAAACCTGATCTTCCAGCTGAAGGAGTTGACCCCGACTGAGTGTTGCAGACTGGCTGCCAAGGCGCTGCTGCCAAGGCGCGGTGGGGAAAGACCACAGTGTAACACCTGCCTGCCTAAAGAAGAACAGGGGGCCCACGCAGTCATTTGGACTCTGCTGATACCTCAGCTAAAAATGTAATCGTACAGACCTGTAAATAGGAATGATTACTCTGTTTTCGGAATGCAAACAAATGGAATGTTTACATATATATGGCATGTCCAGTTGTACAGATCACCAAAGTATTTTATGAACAAAGTATATTTTTGAAATAAAAAAAATTCTGTTCTTAACAGGGCACCCACTCAATAGGTGGGTTCTGCTGAAGCCACAGCTAAATACTAAGAGACTGGATGGTTAATAAAGGGAACTGTAAATAGGATAACTGTAAATTCGATTAATTCAATCTGTTCTTTGTAATGTGAAGACATGCAATGTATATATCTATGAACGACATGACAAATTGTACAAGTACCAAAGATTTATTTCTATGAATAAAGTATATTTTTAAATTTAAAAAAAGTCTTTCTCTCCCCGGAGCCCCGGTCTTTCCTTGTGCAATAAACTCTGTCATTGAACCCCAATTCTGACTCCGAGCCTGGTGTATTTCAGGGGAGAGAGAATGGGTAGGGTGGCAGATGGTGGGGGGAGCGAGAGAGAGAGAATGGATGGTGGGGGCTGGAAGAATGGACATGGGTCAGAGGGTGGGATGAGAGAGAACAGATGGGTGTAGAAGGTGGAGAGATGGACTGGACAGGGGCTGAGGAATGAAACGATAGGGGTACAGAGGGTTGCGTGAGAGAGAATGGACAGGGTGTTTGGAGTATAGAGGGAGAATGGGCAAGAACCTGGGGATGGAGAGAGAATGGACAAGGGGCGCTGTGGCTGGTGGTGGGAATGGACAGGGGGAACTCTGGGTGGTGGGAGGAAAGAACGGGGGTGCTGTTTATGGCGGGGGCTAATGGACAGGGGGCGCTGTGTGTGGCCAAGATCAAAAAGGTTGATGACAGTCAACACTTATCAGATTGTTTCCCGAACAGAAAAACTTGCACTGGAGACTCCCAGAAGAGGGGTGTTGCATCTGTATTCCTTCAATTAGTTTTGAAATATTGTTGTGTATCTGAATTGTTCAGGGATACCTGGTACATAGAGAGATGGCTTTGGTTGTTGGAGGTCAGTCATCTCAGTTCCAGAACGTCTCTGCAGGAATTCATAGGGTAGTGTCTTCTTCGGCTCAACCATCTTCATCAATGACCGTCCTCCATCATAAGGTCAGAGGTGGAGATATTCGCCAATAATTGCACAATGTTCAGCACGATTCACAACTCCTCACAAACTGAAGCAGTTCAGTTTGAAATGCAACAAGATCTTAACAATATCCAATGGGCTCAGGAGTGGCAAGTAACATGTATGCCATGCCAATGCCAAACAATGACTCATCCCCAAAAGAGAGAATCTGACAACTGCCCCGTGATATTCAACAGTGTTACTGTCACTAAACACCCCACTATCAACATCCTTGGGGTTTACCATTGACCAGAAACTCAACTAGACTAATCACAGACACAATGGCAACAAGAGCAGGCAACAGGTCAGGCATACTGTGACTCCCCAAACCTTGCCCATCTTCTACAAATCACAAGTCTGCAGTGTAATGGAATACTCTCCCACCAGCTTGGATGGGTGCAGCTTCAACAACATTCAAAAAGCTTGATACCATCCAGGACAAAGTCGCCTGCTTGATTGGCACCATCTCCACATACATCCACTCCCTCTGCCCCACTGTTCAGAAGCAGGAGTGTGTACGATCTACAAGACACAACACAGAAATTCACCAAAGATCCTTAGAAAATACCTTCCAAACCAACAACCACTTCCTCTAGAACGACCAGGGCAACAGATACTTGGGAACACAACTCTTGCAAGTACCCCTCCAAGCCACTCACCATCTTGACTTGGAAATATATTGCTGTTCCTTCAGTGTTGCTGGGTCTAAATCCTGGAATACCCTCCGAAAGGACATTATAGGTCACCGTACAGCGTGTGGACCACAGCAGTTGAAGAAGGCAGTTCACCATCACCTTCTCAAGGGGAACTAAATGCTGGCCAGCCAGCAATGTTCATGTACCACGAGTAACTTTTAATAAATGATTGAAACGGAGGATTGGAAACTGCAAACTAAAAAAAACAACCTTTAGGTGGAACAGACGTCGGGCTTTGATTCGGTCCTTATTTGAGGACAGATAAGAGTGTTATACTGACACTGAACTGGAAATAGAGAGTTAAACACCTGTAGTGTTTCACTCAGTGTATCAATCGAAAATCGATTAAAGATTAGCTCTTGCCGTGTTCGTCATTAACACATAAAAAAGGACAGTTAAGAAGGCATATGGGACTCTTGATTTCATCTCTTTAATGGCTGTTGCAGTACCCACAATCCTATGCGATCCAGACACCACTCTATGGGCCGTGAGCAGTGTTCATAGTGCGCATGTGTGAGCTTGGAATGGGGCCCCGCCCCTCGTCGTTCAGATGAAGGGGAGACCAATCTTTTGGAAATCCTGGAGGACCAGAAGGGGCCTGGTCCTCCTGCCAATCAGAGTCCCCCCCGCCATTGTTTGAATGCGGAAGTTCGACCATGAGCTTCTGAAGTTGTTGTTGCTCCTCTCTCTCTGAATGAAGATTGAGCTTCAGCCCAGACTGGAACTTCCTTCCTCTGTTTTATATCTGGGAGTACCGCACTCTCTTTTCTCGCCCTCTTTCCCATTTCTTTTCTCATCCTTGGGTTCAGCTGTTGGTTTGTAGGAGCTGAGGGAAAAAGAAAGTCAATCAAGTTGAAGGGACAGACTCTGGAAAAGGTTGGTTTAGATCTGTGTCTATTAATGTTTGACAGGCTTTGTTTCCTGAGCTTGACACATTTACTTGTCTGGCAAAAAAGGATGGCGTCTTGATCCATGTTGGGGATGGAAGTGGATGATGCTGTGGGTGACTTACTCGTAGTAGACCAATAATTATTAGATAAGTAATCATGACACACAAGCCTTGGGTTATTGACTGTCTATTTGGGAGCTCACAAGTCACTCTGACGAGTAACAGAGAGTTGTATGATTATATAGGTTACAATCATTTAACAATTAACAAACTGTTAATTGCAGGAATTTGAGCAACCTAAGTCACTTTGCCCAGCGACACAGTGTCTGGATAGTGTTGGTTAGTAGCTGATAAGTGTACAATAGGTCCTTGCAAAGAGAAGGATATTCCCACGCAAGGAAAGAATTTGTTTATCAGGTAGCAATACAGCTGCAAGGCTCAGTGTCTCTGTTAAGTCAGGGAATTAAAGGTAGTTGGGACAATGCAGGGAAGAGGAGCTTAGACAATGGATGCATCAGCCCTGATCTTAATGTAGGCTGGAAGGGCCAAATGGCCTACTCCTGCTTCTATTACTATGAAATATAACCCTGCATTTCCCATGGTTAACCCACTTAACCTGCATATCCCTGGGCACTATGGGCAATTTAGCATGGCCAATCCAAATCAAGGCCGGTGAGTAATGTAGTGATGTGGAAAATGAATGTCAGAGAACAACAGAAAGGGACAAGGAGAGGAAATGTATCAGCAATCGAAACTGGATACTAATGTCACAAAAACTGAAATGATACATGGTGAGTCTGAACATGTGCCACATTGTAACAAAAGTGAATGAATTAACTGCACTCATTGAAATGAATAATTATGATCTGAGACTCCTTACAGACACATGGCTTCAGGATGGCAAGGATTGGATCCTGAATATTGAGGGGGGGAGTCAGATGGGAAGCTAGGTAAAGGCAGAGGGTTGGCACTGCTCACCAAAGCACTGAGCACACGGTAGTCTGGTGTCAGCTCGGGTTTCACGGCCTGATTTCTCTGTCCTCTGATCTCCCTGTTCCCACTGAGTAAGATGTTGGTCTGTTCTCAGCTTTGCTGGACTTCTGCTGAAGCTTTCACGCCTCTTTTACAGCTTCCAGAACAAGAAAACATTCAGAGCTGAAAATGTGTTGCTGGAACAGCACAGCAGGTCAGGCAGCATCCAGGGAACAGGAGAATCAACGTTTCGGGCATAAGCCCTTCTTCAATAAAACATTCAGTCAATCGAAAGCCAACCCACAATCTCAGCCTGTCAACCATCCAGACGCAGAGTGTAGTCACAGCAGGGAATCAAACAAGAAAAATGAAACAAAATCAGAAATAAATAAAGGCTTAATGTTTGTTCATTAGGAAGTAAACCAGAAATAGGGCTCTCCCAGGATTCTGATAGTGCCCGACTTGAGGAATTCTCTCTACATTCGATGTAACTATTAGTACTGTTGGGACAAAGTAACTCGTGTGCCAAATCGTTTAAAGCAAGGTAGTCAGGAGAGGAGACCTTGAGCAATTAACTAGCTTTATTCGTTGCCATTGGGGAATACCTCTTAGTTCAAAATAAAGTCCGACGTATTCCAATAAAATATAGAATGTTACAAGTTTTATGGTAAAACACAAGCCCCACTCTCCAATAATAATGCAACTGAGGGGCAGTCGTAAGGTTCACATACATTGTCCAGACCTACGTTTCTTAATTTCTACAAAACTGAATGTTATCTTATACTGCAGGTTCAGCTCAGCTCGAATTACCACTAAGGGACAGAGAGAACCAATCCATCATTCTCTGAAGCAGCACAGTCTAATGGCCTGAGGAGCAGAGACAGCCTGCAGCTGCAAGGTCAGGCTATCAAAACAGAATTCCTTAGCCAGGGCTCAGACAGCATTATGTTAACAGGCTACATTTTACTGCAAACATTGCTTTGTGACAAAATGGCTTCCATGCAGTTTTGTCAATTTTGATCACATTCTCCCACAATCCCTCCTTTTTTATTAAAAAGAGGAGATTGGGGGTGTCAGCAAAAGGGGGATTATACCCAGAGCCAGGGGTCGGTGCTTGGAGATCGGACTGATAGTCCTCGGGTTCAGTAAGGACAGGGGCAGAAGGCTCCAGGGATTGGGAATCATCATCAGGGGTTTTATCAGGAATGGAAAATCTCGGTATCTGGGAGATCGCTGGAGGGGAGGGCCACAACAGTGAACTGAGCCGAGCACAGGATTGTCTGCAGGGTGACTTTGATTTCCAATCGAGCAGTTCCAAAGGCAGGGGGAAAGAAAGCTGCAAGTTACTCAAACTCCATAAGGGCTCGCTTGGTACGAGTTCGGGACGGATGGGGATATGGGCACATACCTAGCAGCTAGAGTGGTTGACCTTCTGTGCATAAAAAAGTATCAAACTGTAATTCCTGTTTACAAGAGGTTATCCGGCCCAATCAAACATATTTAGTGAAAGAAAGATAAGAAAGAGTGCAGTGAAAGGCAGAATGATCAGGCTGAGCCATTCACGGATGAAGGCTGAAGATGTGTCTCTGACGGGGTCTTCTGGTGTTCCTCCAGGAGGTGGCGCTCGTTTGCATTGTGTTGTGTGTGTCCATGCGGCCTCCCCTTGACCCTGACTGCTGACCGGGTAACCCAGCAGGACGAGGAACGGGCCTTTCCATCTCAGCTCCAATATGTCCCGGTCCTAATGCTGAGGCTTGGCGTACCCATGAATGTCAACTCTGAAGAGTTTTGGTTAACTGATGCAAATATTTCCCACTTGACCAACACTAGAGTGTCAGCTGTTTCAGCCATTGGGATGGTTTTGATTCATCTACTAAATGTACGCGAGGTGATTCTATAAAAGCAAGTTGTAGACAGGGAAAAAGGCCGATCAGGCAAGGAGGTGGTTAACAAACACACTCTCTCTGGATCAATGATGCTGGAAGAGCACAGCAGTTCAGGCAGCATCCGAGGAGCAGCAGCAAAATCGACGTTTCGGGCAAAAGCCCTTCATCAGGAATAAAGCTCTCTATGTCTGCCTGCCTGCGGCTCTCTTTTTTCTCTCTCTCTCTCTCTCTCTGCCTGCCTGCGCCGCCCTCTCTCTATCTGCCTGCCTGCACCTCTCTCTCTCTCTCTGCCTGCCTGCACCTCTCTCTGCCTGCCTGCACCTCTCTCTCTCTCTCTGCCCGCTTATGCCCCCCTCTGCCTGTGCGCCTCTCTCTCTCTCTGTAACACTCTTCAACTTTCTACATGTCTCAGTTAATAGTTGTCCAATGTGTCCTGTGTGCCAAATTCATTCAAGTCTGGACGTCCTGAAGCGAGCAATTATACTTCAGATTTCTACTCGCCAATTAAAACTAATGTTGGGCACTCGAACAGATTGGTGGCATCCTGAAGCATGCCACGGACCTCAGTGTGGGTCCAGGGCTTATCAAATAGGGTTTCACCTCTCGTAATCCTGGGGTAAGCAAATTCATTATTACTAACTTTGTAAACACAAGTGCTCTCAGCAACATTACGTCCAGACCTTGTTGAGTTCTCTCACTAGTATCTTGTGGCTGAGTAGGAAGAATTGTATCAACATTTCTAACAGCACTTTTGTCCCTGGCCAGCTTTCCCCTTTATTTTGGACCCAACAAAAGCAGCAACCACCCTCTATATTTCATCTCTCAAAGGATATCAGCCGGTGACCTGGCAGGACCCGGGTATCTCCTGCCTGACTCGCCAACTGTGGGGGATGGACATAAAGCCCCATGTCAGGAAAGAATTTGTTTATCAGGAAGCAGTACAGCTGCAAGGCCAACCATTTCCGCTGAGCCTGGGAAACACAAACTTTAGCAAGCAGACACTAAGATGAGATTCAAAATGGTTTCCAGGCTTGAATATGTGACAAAATGGCTGACCCAAATCAAACAATTCTCCCACATCATCGCAGGGAATAAAACAAGAAAAATGAGACAAAATGAGAAATAAATAGGGGATCGTGCTTAATGTTTGTTCATTACGAAGTAAACAAGAAATAGCAGTCTCCCAGGACTCGAATGGTGCCCTACTTGAGAAATTCTGTCCAACAAGTTTAATTGGAAGCAGTAGCTTTCGGAGTGCAGCTCCTTCATCAGGGGATTGTGGAATATAAAATTGTAAGACACAGAATTTATAGCAACAGTTTATAGTGTGATGTAACTGAAACTATATATTGAAAAAGACCCGGATTGTTTGTTAAGTCTCTCATCTTTTCGAATGACCATGATAGTTTCAGTTCTTTCAAATGTAAATCACAAAACCTTTTAAAATAATTAAATCCTCAAGTGAACTTTACCAATTGGTGTCGCGTCAGCCCAGATAATGTACTGAAGGTGTGAGTTCCCCTGTGTGAGACTGTCTGTGCCACAATGGTTAAACCGATTTACAGAATCTTACATGGATTCATGCAGTTTTTGAGCAAAGTAAGACATAATTCTGCAAGTACGAATTCACCCAACAAACTTGTGCGTATGTGTGTGTGTGTGTGGGGGGGTGGATGTATATTTGCAGATACATTCTATGTGCATTTTTTTAAGGAACTGCAGGCAGTCAATACATGTAATAGTTTGTAAATTCGACTTTGGAAACAGGACCAGTCTGACTCAAGATTAGGATACAGACAGACTCTGACCTCACATCTTTAATGCATTGTCTGAGCTGAGATGTGAGCTTTTGCTATAAAACCTTGTTATCTCGAGAAGGTGACAACAAGAAGTTCTGGGATTTACATTGCAATGAGACCTGCAACCGATTTGAAACGGTGGAAGACTTAACAATCCAGGTTTGTTCAATATACCATTTCAGTGGCAGGACACTGGAATGTTTTGCTCTAAATTGTGTCTGAGGATCTTATCCTCCACAACCACCTGATGAAGAGGCAGCACTCCAAAAGTTACTGCTTCCAAAGAAGCTTGTTGGACTACAACCTGGAGTTATGTGATTCTAGAATCTGGTTTCTAGTATCTGCAGTCCTTGTTTTTACCTAGTTGATTTTAACCCTACAGTGAATCCTCTTGCAAGGATGCCTGCCTTGAAGAAGTTTTCCTCCTCTCTCTACAAGAATCTCAAGGAATCCCTCTCCCACTGCAACTCCCAGGTCATTTCCTCTGCCCTGAAGCTCTTCAATCATGTCCTGAAACAGACTCGCTACCACAGCCACATTTGCTTCCTCAGTGCCGCCTCCGTAACCAACTCATCCTACACGGACTCCGGACCACCTTTAAGCAAGCAGAGTTCGGATCCGAACAGGCCACTCCACCCTCCTGTGTGACCTATCACCTTCATTCCCACCCCCATTCACCCATTGTACTCTTTGCTACCTTCCCCCACCCTCCTCTCTGACCTATCCCCTCCATCCCCACCCCCATTCACCTATTGTACTCTATGCTACTTTCTCCTCACCCCCACCCTCCTCTCATTTATCTCTCCACCCTGCAGGCTCTATTCCTGATAAAGGGCTTTTGCCCGAAACGTCGATTTTCCTGCTCCTCGGATGCTGCCTGAACTGCTGTGCTTTTCCAGCACCAGTCGAATCAAAAGTGGATTGGCCATGTTGAATTACCCATAGTGCCCAGGGATGTGCAGGTTAGGGTGGATTGGCCATGCTGAAATACCCATCGTGCCCAGGAATGTGCAGGTTAGGGTGGATTGGCCATGCTAAATTACCCATGGTGCCTAGGGATGTACAGGTGAGGGTGGATTGGCCATGCTAAATTACCCATAGTCCCCAGGGATGTGCAGGTTAGGGTGGATTGGCCATGCTAAATTACCCATAGTGCCCAAGGATGTGCAGGTTAGGGTGGACTGGCGATGCTAAATTACCCATAGTGCCCAGGGATGTGCAGGTGAGGGTGGATTGGCCATGCTAAATTACCCATAATGCCCAGGGATGTGCAGGTTAGGGTGGATTGGCTATGCTTTATTCCTGATGTTGGGCTTTTGCCCGAAACGTCGATTTTGCTGCTCCTCGGATGCTGCCTGAACTGCTGTGTTCTTCCAGCACCACTAATCCAAAATCTGCTTTCCAGCATCTGCAGTCATTGTTTTTACCCATGCTAAATTAGGCATAATATGCAGGTAAGGTGCATGACTCAGGGATAAATGAAGAGCAATGGGGGCAGGGGAATGGGTGTGGGTGGGTGACCCTTGGGAGGGTCGGTGAGGCCGAGTGGCCTGCTTCCACACTGTGGGGATTCTCTGAAGGGAGGGGTTTTTGGAAAGTGTGTTCTCCCGCCCCCCCCGCCCCCGCGCGCAATTAAACTTGTTGGTTTCGTTCCGCCCCTCGGTCCTTTATGACGTCACAACGCGGAAGTAACCCTGTCAGTTTCAAAGTGAATCTCCCGCCCTCAGGACGACTCTTCATCCTGGGTTGGAGACAGAGATGGGAGGAGGGGAAATTGGTCACTTGTAGCAACTGGAGTGAATGCAGGGAGGGAGCAGACTTTGCAAACTCAGGTATGTGTCTTAGTTAGCCAGGCGAGGAGGGGCTGAAGGATAGAGATTGGGAAGGGGGAGGGCTGGATATCTTTTCTGTTTTGATGTTTAAAATGCACCCGATTCCCACCATTTACAGCCACAGGTACAAGTACAGCACATGCAATATTCCTCATTGCAGCTTCAAGCCGGTTTTGCATCCTCTGTTCTTCCGCCTTGCTCCAGCACATTCAGCTTCTTTCCCTCATTCCCATTCCCCCCTGTCCTGATGTTCCAAGCTGACCCGCAAAAGATCGGTTTGTCCCTCCATTCTTTCCCGGTGGCGCCCATTACTCTTGTCTATTTCTTGCCTTATCCGGCCTTGTGCGTGAACAAAGTGTTAGCGTATATCCTCTTTCACTGCCAGCTGCTTCCTTGTTTGCGAAAGCAACATTTCCTCCCATTTTTCGCCGACACTGAGCCTTCTGACCTCCTTGATTGTGTTTTTTTTGTTTTTACAGAAGCAGGAAACAGATGGTTATAACTGTACGAGCATATCTAGCTTAACCTACACCCCCTCCCCTCACAGCTCCTTTATCTGTTTGTCTGTAACATCCACCATTGTTTACAGGCACATTTCATGTATGCACATTTTAGCTAATACAAAAGCAATTATATATTTCCTTCACATAGCTTTCATTCTTGTTAACTCCACTCTTGGCTGAAACAATTATACCCTGGCGTTAGTTCATTTACCTTGCAGAAGCAATTATGGTTGCAGAAGTAACACTGCTTTACCTATATCCCACAGGGGAGACCCTACAACCTTGTATAAAATAATGTGAGGCATGGCGAGGGTAAATAGACAAGATCTTTGATCTGGGATTGCTCATAGGTTTAGGGTGAGGCTGAGATTTAAAAGAAACCTCAGGGGCAACTCCCAGATACAGAGGGTGGTGTGTGTAAAGAATGAGCTGCCAGAGGAAGTGGTGGCTGCTGGTACAATTACAACCTTTAAAAGGTATCTGGATGGGTATATGTTGGGAAGCATTTAGAGGGACATGGGCCAAGTGCTGGCAAATGGGGCTAGATTGATTTAGGATATCTGGTCAGCATGGACTGAAGGGACTGTTTCTGTGCTGTACATCTGTGATTCTGGCTTGCCACAAATGTTTGTCACGTCTGTATGTTCAGTTTCTCCCTGGTGTTGGTGTTAACACCTTGGTGTCTTATTTTGCTCCCCACATTCTGGAGACATTAACCGTTTCCTATCTGGTCGTTCTGATGATCTGGACTGCTGCCCGGATCTTCGGATTTCTGGGATTGGTCAATAAACACACCTGGAAATGACTCTTTTGTCAATCATACAAGCAATAGTTTATTCTTTGATACAGCCGGGTCAGTAGACTCTGATCAGCCCAGAAGGATTAGATTCCAACAGTGTGGAAACAGGCCCATCGGCCCAACCAGTCCACACCTATCCTCTGAAGAGTAGCTCACCCAGACCCATCTCCCTATAATTAATGCACCTAACATTATGGGCAATTTAGCATGGCCAATTCACCAAACTGTACATCTTTGGATTGTGGGAGGAAACCAGAGCACCTGGAGGAAACCCATGCAGACATGGGGAGAATGTGCAAACTCCACACAGCCAGCCCCCGGAGGCTGGAATCGAACCTGGGACACCTGGTGCTGTGAGGCAGCAGTGCGAACCACTGGGCCACCGATGAGTACTCCTAGAGTGCCAAAAGAATCCGCCAACTTTTACAGAGTTTGTATAGAACTTATGTACATTGTTTAGAGTCAGACATTGAGCATGGTCACATAGTAACAACCAATCAGATCCCGCAAGGTCCTCATGCATTTTTGACTTAGCCTAGGGCGGCACGGTGGCTCAATGGTTAGCACTGCTGCCTCACAGTCCCAGGGTCCCAGGTTCGATTCCAGCCTTGGGTGACCGTCTGTATGGAGTTTGCACATTCTCCCCCTGTCTGCGTGGGTTTCCTCCGGGTGATCCGGTTTCCTCCCAGAGTCCAAAGATGTGCAGGTCAGGTGGATTGGCCATGCTAAATTGCCCATGGTGTTAGGTGCAATAGTCAGAGGGAAAATGGTTCTGGCTGGGTTACTCTTTGGAGGGTCAGTGTGGACTGGTTGGGCCGAAGGGCCTGTTTCCAAACTGTCGGGAATATAATCTAATCTATCATAATTTCTTGTAGACAACCTGTTCTTGGAATCGTATTTGTCATGTCTGGCGGTTAGGATTAAACCGTTACTTCTGCGATTGATGATTAGGTTCACATTTGCAGTTTTTTTCACTGGATTTACATCAGTCTGTGGTATCTTGTTTGTTCTGAGTCGTGAGTATCTGCCTGACTCAGTCCCACCGAGTTAGCCAAGCAGAAGCCATTTTGTCCTACCTCCCATGTTAAAGTGGAGATTTGAGGTGGCCCAGGGAATCCTTTGAGAACTCAGACCTGTAAAGCTCTCTCTTGGTTTGTCCTGGAGATCATACTCTTTGGAATCCTTCCAGTTGGAGCATGGTTGGCTGAGACCAACCGCTGCATCCTCCTCAGATGGAGGTTCCATCGACTTGTCCACTGGCCAGGACAAGGTACTGTTGTGGGAACAACGGCTCCGACAGTGACCTTCTGAGGGACATCTTTGCCATCCAGGACAAGGAAATTGGTAGCTTTACCTTAGCTGAAGAAATAATAGTCTGGTTTGGTGTATATTACGGAGAGTTTGTCAAAATAGGTTACTGAAATGTTACAGCAGTGGGTCTGGTCAGGTTGACAGGAGGAAAGGGTTGATGTTTTGCAAGAGGGGTTGCTTGAGCACTGTAAAAAAAAAAAAAAAAAAATGGGCCAAGTGACTCGAGCACTCGCACTGTATGGGAGACAATGGTCCTCAGAATGCTGTTCCCATTGAGCTCTCCCTTAGCTCTATTGTACATGGTCTTGGTGACAGTATCAGATTCTGAAAAGAGAAAAGGCCTATAAATGTGCAAGGGAAGGGTTCCGTTCCAGGTCCATGTGCAGCATAAGGCCTGCTGTACCCCAGCCAGTGTGACACCAGCTGTTTGTATACACAGACCGGAGCTATTGGAAAGTGATATTTCTCTTCACAGGGTCAGCAGGAGGAAGTCTGATGAATAGAATGGAATCGGGGACTGGGGATGGGTCAAGTAAGTCACCTTCTGATAGAGAGGAGTAACATACTACTGCCTCTGGGGTGAATAGCGTTCTGTGCGCCTGTATAAATAAGTTGTTTGTGGATTGAGGAGTTTCCCTTATCAGGCTTCCCTTTTCTCAAGTTGGCCCGACCTGCAAAAAGGGATGGTGTTCCTGAGTTGATCATTTTTATCCTCACTAGGCTTGCGTCTGCAGGTAAAATAAAAAAAAATGGTAACGACATGGTAACTCCCACTGATTTCTACTGTCCAGATGGACCATCTGGTCTTTCTGATGTAAGGGTCCATTGCAATAATCAATCTTCATCACATTCCACACGTCAAAGGCGTCTGGTCCGGTGCACTGGACGACATCTCCTCAGCATGGGCGGTGGATAATCTCTGATCATTCCTGGTTGCATCCATACTTAGTGGCGTTCCCCATCAGGATGTTGTATGTGATCAGAAAGGTGAGGAGATAAGCGATCCCCCACATGTCCCTCCTCTTAGTTCAAGTATCTGTAATAAGATTAACATGAGAACAACAGCAAAATTCAAAAACCCAACTGGACAGGGTCCACTCCTTTTGTTGGGATTCCAGGATTCTCTCCTCCTCTTCCGCACTTTTGATTAGTGCGGTCAATCAATTTACAACGGTGCAGTTGGACCCAAGCTGAGCGCCCAGCGACTGTGACCGCCGTAGGGGTGGGAGGTAAAACCTGGAAGGGGCCATCCCAACGAGGTTGGAGACCTTTGCCAGTCCAGTTCTTGATGAGCACCAACAAACCAGGCTCTACCCGTGACAAGGCTGAAAGGGAGGGAACATCGCTGTAGGCCGCACGCTCCTGGGAGTGAAAGGCACGCATAACATTAATTAGAGCAAGAACATAACCAATCATTGCTTCGGTCATGTGGTGGACGTGGACTGAGAAGGGAGCCGAATCGTTCCAAGGGGTACGGAGGCGGTGACCAGAGCGACTCTCAGTTGGAGTCAGTCGTGTCTTGCCTGCAGATATGGATCGCATCTGGAATAAGGCCACAGGGATTAGCATAACCAGCACAGAAACAGACCCTTCGCTCCAACTCATCCATGCCGACCAGATATTCCAATCCAATCTAATTCCCCCTGGCAGCACCCAGGCCATATCCCTCCAAACCCTTCCTATTCATATACCCAACCAAATGCCTCTTAAACATTGCAATTGTACCCACCTCCACCACTTCCTCTGGCAGTTCATTCCATACATGCACAACCCTCTGCATGAAAAGTTGTCCCTTAGGTCCCTTTCAAATCTTTCCCTTCTCACCTTAAACCTATGCCTTTGTGGTGTAAAATTATGTCCCAATACATGTGTGAATCATAATGTAACACATGTTTTGGGCCAAGCAGTGGAATGTGGTGAAACGGTTAAAAATTATGTCCCAATACATGTGTGAATCTAACCGGAATGGAGGTGTTGCTTAGTCCCGTGTGAATCTTATTACACACCTCCCCGTGTGAATCTTCTTATCTGTATGTAACCAGAATGGAATGTGTTTTTTAGCCTTACTCTGCTGTTCACATGAATGTTTATATCTGGAAAAGAGTATATCAGCTGGAAAAGTCTCCAGTTCGGTGAGTCTGCTCCGGGGTTACGTTTAACCGCCGAGCGTGGGTTGTTGGCAACCGCTCTACGAGAACTGACGGCTCCCAGTTCCGGTAACATGTAGAGTGAGTATAAGCCAGACCCGTTGGTTGTGGCGACGCTGCGGGGAATAAAATGCTCATATTCTAGCAGACTCGCCTCTTGGTCGTTTGTTCTGTGTCAAACTACTCTCCTACGAACCTGACCTTGAGAATTTTTTAAAACAGCCTTCTAGTTTTCGACTCCCCCACCCTGGGCGGAAAAGACCTAGGCTATTTGCCCTATCTATGCCCCTCATGATTTTATAAACCTCTCTACGGTCACCCCTCAGGCTCTGATGCTCCAGGGGTAAAATAAATGCCCCAGCCCCTCTGTCTGTGTAACTGGTTAAAGCTCCTTCCCATTGTCAGTTCACTGGGACACATACACTTATTCTGTGTAACCAGTTAAAGCTCAGTTCACTGGTAGTTCCTCTTTGAAGCAGGTCGAATGGATTTCTCTTTCCAGATTCACCCCCCCAATGATATTGAGTGACCCTGTCAGATCTTGTTATGGAATTTCTTCCAAGATTTCTGTCTGCAGATCCTCCACTTCTGATACCTGTTAGCAAGTTGAAATAAATCATCACTGTCTCTACCGAGTAGAAACTCTGATTATATTGTATGTGTCTGTGTATTTAAAGTACTAACCCAGGAACATACAAATGGTATTTTTGACTTAAAATACATAGGAGACATGAGGAAGGAGATGTCAGGACCTGGCACTCTCTGAACCCTAACAGGATGTTCCAAGTGGTAGTGCAAACATTTCAAAATGAAGTGGATGGCCATAGAGCTGTACAGCACAGAAACAGTCCATCTCGTCCATGCTGACTAGATATCTGAAATTAATCTATCTTATTTATCAGCACTTGGCCCATATCCCTTTAAACCCCACCTATTCACATACCCATCCATCTGCCTTCCTCATTCCCCGTTTTACTTGTACTGATACCTTTGGGGATCTCTGAACTTGGACAGTAAGGTCCCTTTTTTCCTCAGCACTCTGTAGGGGTCTATTATTTATTGCTTACTTCCTTCTCTATTAAGATGTTGTCCCTTCAGTTTGCGGTTTGATTCGTTGTGGCAATAGAGGAGGCCAAAGATGGTAATGTCAGAAAGGGGGTGGGAAGGGGAATTGAAATGGGTGGTGACTGGGAACTCTGGTCGGCTCTGTGGACCCAGATATGATGCTCAGTGAACCATTCCCCAAGTTTGCGCTCGCTCTCCCCGATATAGAGAAGACCACAACTGGCAAACACATGGCAAATGCAGTACCACAATATGAAGTTATAGCCTTTGCTGTGGGAAACAAAAAGTAGAAAGGAAGTGCATTGTTTAAATGGAGATGTAATTGGATGTGGAGAAAGTGAGAACTGCAGATGCTGGAGATCAGGGTCAAAAAGTGTGGTACTGGAAGAGCAGTAGGTTAGGCAGCATCTGAGGAGCAGGACAGTTGGCTTTTTGGGTACGAGCCCTTCATCAGGAACGATGTGTGGATGGACAAAGGAGCCTCAGCGTCCTTCTACATCAGTCGCTGCCAGTTGTCATACAGTACAGAAACAGACCCTTAAGTCCAACTAGTCATAGAGATATACAGCATGGAAACAGACCCTTCGGTCCAACTTGTCCATGCCGACCAGATATCCCATCGCAATCTAGTCCCATCTGCCAGCACCTAGCCCATATCCCTCCAAACTCTTCCCATTCATATATACCCATCCAGGTGCCTTTTAAATGTTGCAATTGTACCAGCCTCCACCACTTCCTCCTGCAGCTCATTCTATACATTTACTACCCTCTGTGTGAAAAGGTTGCCCCTCAGATCTCTTTTGTTTCTTTCCCCCCCTCACCTTAAACCTATGCCCTCTTGTTCTGGACCTCCCCTTCCCCCCACTGCAGGGAAAAGATTTTGCCTATTTATCCTATCCATGCCCTTCATGATTTTATAAACCTCTATAAGGTCACCCCTTAGCCTCCAACGCTCCAGGGAAAACAGCCCTAGCCTCCCTTTAGCTCAAATCCTCCAACCCTGGCAATATCCTTGTAAATGTTTCTGAGCCCTTTCAAGTTTCACAACATCTTACTGATAGGAAGGAAACCAGAATTGTGCGCAATGTTCCAAATGTGGCCGAACCAATGTCCTGTACTGCGACAACACAACTGCCCAAATCCTATACTCAGAGGATTGGGAAAGTTTTCAAAACTTACAAAAGACAACCGGGAAAGAATGGAGGGAAAAACCGAACCTTTGAAGGTCAGCTTGGAGGCATCAAGGTCTCAGGACAGGGGGGTGGGGATGACCCCAGCTATGGGCCACGTGTGAGCAAACGGTTCCAGATTGATTTACGATATCTGGTCGGTACAGACGAGTTGGATCGAAGGGTCTGTTTCTGTACTGTATACCTCTATGACTCTGGCTTTCCACTAATGTTTGCCATGTCAGTATATTCAATTTCTCTCTGGTGTCAGTGTTAAGACGTTGATGTCTCATTTCGCTTCACCTTCCCAGGGATGTTAACCATTTTGTGTCTGGTTGTTCCTCAAGAAGCTGCGTGGCAGGTTCATCCTGAATTGACACACATTGTATTTGCTTCCCAAAATCAGACCTGCTCACCCTCAGCAGGATCCCAATGTTGTGAAAGATATTAACTTTCAGGTGGTGGTATCAAAATTCAGAGTGATGTCAGTCTTGATGTTTTTGCTTTTTCTGCCCCTGTAAGATCCTGAATCAGCACCTGCAGGGGAATTAGTTAGAGCGGAGTGAGAACAGAGGGGGAGAGAGAGTGGGATGGTGCTTTCCATTTTGTGGAATAATAAAAGAAAAGAATATTCCACAGAAAGTAGAATTGCTTGTTCAGAATTTCTACCCTGCACTGACAGTGATGGCTTTTGTAATCTCTTTTTACAGCGTATTTGAAGATCTGATGGCGGAAGTTTCTCAATCAACAGATGAAGGGCTTATGCCCAAAACATTGACCCTCCTGCTCCTCGGATGCTGTCTGACATCCCTGTGCTTTTCCAGTGCCACATTTTTCGACTGACTCTCCAGCATTTGCGATCCTCACTTCGCCGTCAATGTCTGACAGTCACTCAGTCCACCAGGACCGCAACGATTTTCGACTGATTTCTCTGAGAGGGATCAAAGCTTTTTGGTTCCTGACTGAGTGAGTATGTTTTCAGCATCACTGGGACTGGACGAGAGACCCCACTGTTGCAGCGCACTGTGCGTGGAGCGTGTAGCAGCTATTCAACCTGGAAAGAGGAATTCACGACAGGAAGGGGCTGGAAGTTCGATTGTGTGTGGCTGAAGCTTCATCCATGGAGAAACCGGAGGAATCCCGCCCCGTGGCGAAACCGTGGAAGTGTGGTGACTGTGGGAAAGGCTTCCGTTTCCCGTCTGCCCTGGAGATTCATCGGCGCAGTCACACCGGGGAGAGGCCATTCCCCTGCACCGACTGCGGGAAGGCCTTCAGACATTACTCCCACCTGCTGGCCCACCAGCTGGACCACACGGGGGAAAGGCCCTTCAACTGCCCAGATTGTGGGAAGGCCTTCATGTTTTTCTCTGCCCTGTTGGCCCACCGGCGGGTCCACATGGGGGAGAGGCCGTTCACCTGCCCTGAGTGCGGGAAGGCCTTCAGCACTTCCTCCACCCTGCTGATCCACCAGCGCATCCACACGAGGGAGAGGCCATTCACCTGCTCTCAGTGCGGGAAGGGCTTCATCTGCTCCTCCCACCTGCGGAGCCACGAGCGGGTCCACACGGGGGAGAGGACCTTCAGCTGCCCCGAGTGCGGGATGGCCTTCAGCACATCTTTCACCCTGTTGGCCCACCAGCGGGTCCACACGGGGGAGAGGCCCTTCAGCTGCCCCGAGTGCGGGAAGGCCTTCAGCACATCTTTCACCCTGTTGGCCCACCAGCGGGTCCACACGGGGGAGAGGCCCTTCAGCTGCCCCGAGTGTGGGAAGGCCTTCAGCACATCTTTCACCCTGCTGAGGCACCAGCGGATCCACACCGGGGAGAGGTCGTTCACCTGCTCTCAGTGCGGGAAGGGCTTCGCCCGCTCCTCCCACCTGCGGAAGCACCAGCGAGTTCATGTGCCATCGCAGGGGGATTGAAGGAGTGACGGTCAAGTGCCATTATCGATTGGACTATCAATCCGGTTCCGGGGACTCCCGGGTTTGAATCCCACCACAACAGATGGCAGAGGGAGTGGGTGGTGCGGGGGAGAAAGCCCCCAGCTGATTCACTCTCTCCCTTGTTAGGAAAGGGAACCGCCATTGTGGGAGAGTATTCATTCAGTCGTTCCATCTTCATCCTTCACTCGGTCTGGCCTACACATGACTCCAGACCCACAGCAGTCTGGTTGACTCTACACTGCCCTCTCCCCACTGGCAAATGAGCAGGGAGAAACTTACCAGGATACAGGGTATGGGTTGAAATTGCTGAGTGAGGCAATACTTCCTCCGGATTACGGCTGTAACAAGGATCCAATTACAACCTGGTGCTGCCCAATAGTAAAGACAGTGGGGTGTGTGTGGGCTTTGATCTTGAGCTGTTTAAAAAGCAGCTACTTTGTCTATGCCTTTTTGCAGGGGGGAATCTGAAGATGTAACTAAGTTGAGTCACAATAAAGGTTACCTGAACTTACCGCCGGGCTCAGACTCTTATTGAAAGCTTTGAGCTCCAAGAGATTTTTAGTTTAAAGCTGCTCCTTCATTTCAGCCTCCTGCACTGAGTTTCCAATGTCATGTATCAGATGGAGCAGTGAATGAGAAGCTAGTATCTTGAGAAATTGTAAATCTTTCAGGTACTGTGTTGTTTCATCAGCATTGTAAAGTTTACTGACAGCACCAGGAGGTGTGGGCTGTGTTCACTAGAAATGATGTGGAGGTGTCGGTATTAGTCTGGGTTGATAAAGTTAAAAAGAAATCACCCAATACCAGGTTGTTGTCCAACAGGTTTATTTGGAAGCACTAGCTTTCTGAGTGCTGCTCCTTCATCGGGTAGCTGTGGAGCAGCATTGTAAGACACAGAATGTATATCAAAAGATCAGTATCATGCAACTGATGGAATATATTGAACAAGCCTAGATTGCTGTCAAGTCTTTCATCTCTTCGAATGGGTGCAGGTATTGGTTCATTAATGTGTAACTGCCAGTACATCTTTTAAGTCATCTCAAGAATGTGACTTAAGGTTTTATAAAAAAGATGACATCTCAGCTCAGACAATGCATTTAAAGGTGTGAGAATTGAGTCTGAAAATGTGTTGCTGGAAAAGCACAGCAGGTCAGGCAGCATCCAAGGAGCAGGAGAATTGACATTTCGGGCATGAGCCCTTCTTCAGGAAAGGGCTGAAGAAGGGCTCATGCCCAAAACGTCGATTCTCCTGCTCTTTGGATGCTGCCTGACCTGCTGCGCTTTTCCAGCAACACCTTTTCAGCTCTGATCTCCAGCATCTCCAGTCCTCACTTTCTTCCTGAGAATTGAGTCTGACAGTTTTCCAATCGTGAGTCAGACTGGTTCTATTTCCAAATTCATAAAATATTACATGGATTGACTGCCTGGAAATTGTGTGCTTTTTTAGCAAAATTGAATACATCTGCAAATATAATTCTGCCAATACAAATTCACCCCATAGAATTGTGTGTGGGTGCATGTGAGTTTGTGCGTGAGAGTGTGTACATGCTTGGTAAAGTGTGAGTGTGATGGAGTATAAGCCTGAGAGAGTATTGGGGGGTATATATGTGTGTGTGTGTCTGAGGGGGAGCATGTGTGAGAGAGGTATTAATACAAGCAAGGGGTTGCAGTTTGCTAAAACAAGAAAGGGCAGGACTTGTACTGATAATGGTAGGGCCCTGGGTCATGTTATAGAACAGACAGACATGGGGGGGTGGTGTTCAGGTACATAGTTCGTTAGAAGTTGCATCACTGGTAGACAGGGCAGTTAAGAAGGCATTTAGCAGCATAGCATTCATTGTTCACACCATTGAGTACAGGGGTTGGGACATCATGTTGAGGTTGTACAGGATGTTGGTGAGGCCACTTTCAGAGTACTGAGTACAGTTCTGATGGCCCTGTAATCTGAAGTATTCTTATCACAGAGGGTTCGGTAAAGATTTACCAGGAAGCTGCCAGGACTGGAGGTAAGCTGAATAGCAAAGGGCTCTAGCTTAGCATCGGGGAGCTCAAAACTTGAGGGCATATTACTTAAGGTGAGGAGAGAGATTTAAAAGGAACCGGAGGGGCAACATTTTGAAAGAGGGTGGCTTTGTATGTGGAATGAACTTACTGACGATGTGGTAGTTGCTGGTACATTTACAACGTTTAAACAGCATTTGGATGGGTACATGAATAGAAAGGTTTAGAGGGATATGGGCCAAATGCAGGTAAGTGGGACTGGTTTAGTTTGGAATCCTGGTCGGCATGGACGAATTGGACCGAAGTGTCTGTTTCTGTGCTGCATACGTTTACTGAAACCAGTAGAATTCTGAAAGGGGCTTGACAGGATAGATGTAGATAAAATGGATACTTTATGGGGAGGGTCATACAATCCCAACAATGTGGATGCAGGCCATTCAGCCCATCTATTCCTCTCTGGCCCTCTGAACCTTACTCCATATTTCCATGGCCAAGCCATCCTAACCTGTACATCCCTGGTCACTATGGGTAACTTAGCACGGCCAATCCTCCCTAACCTACACCCGAATCTATAACTTACCTTCTCAAGAATGTAATTTAAATGCAGAGCTTTTCTAAGAAAAATGTCAGTCTGATTCAACATTGGGACACAGACAGAATTCACACCTATTGTCTCTACTTATAAATAGGGCAACGTCTCTTCGAAATGTAGATTCATTTAGATATAACTGCATCACTTCACATATTAAGATATCCCTTTGAATATGCCACATCCCTTTGAAATGTAATCTCGTCCATCTACATCTCTTCATTTTAACGGTATTTCCGCAAATATTCATGTCCCTTTAAAATGCAGATTGCCCCCTTTAGATATGAAGCCGTTCCGTTAGATGTCGGAATATCTGTTTAAATTGAGCCGTGAGCTTTCCCAATGTAGACAGGGCTCCTGGAAACGTGGCAGTGTCCCCCCTGCAGCTGCAGAGCGAGACAGGAGAGTTTGTTTTTGTGAATGAGCAGTTGTAGCGCGAGGTGGCTGTTGCTTGGTGACGGTGAGGCTCCCCGGCCCCGCCCATCCCCCCGTGCAGACGTCACGCGGGGGCGAAGGCGGTTGGGAGGAGAAGTCGCTCGAGCGGGGAAGCGGCGGGAGGCGGCCGTTAGGAAAATGGCGCCGTGCGGCCCGGGGCAGACACCCGTCACTGGGCACCGCCGCCTTCCTGGCGCAGCTGCTGTGTCACGGCCACACCGGCCGGCTGTACAGCAGCTAGGAGCCGGTGAGCATTCTGGAGGCGGATGGGGTTAAGGGCCTGCTTGGGAACTCGTCGGCCGCCTGGGTGGTGGAGTTCTACTGGTCGTGGGGCGGCCCCTGTGTCAACTAAGGGGCCACCTGGAAGGTACTGGGCCCGGGAGGTGAAAGGTGAGGCAGGTTGGGGGGGGGACGGAGGGGAAGGAATGTGGGGCCTGTCCTGTCATAGTGACATTTTACACTCACTTTCCATCTGCTTTTACTGGCGCTTGTGCTGTTTTCCCCTCACTGTTTGTTTAATCCTTGTGCTGTTTCCCCCTCACTGTTTGTTTAATCCTTGTGCTGTTTACCCCTCACTGTTTGTTTAATCCTTGTGCTGTTTACCCCTCGCTGTCTGTTTCATCCTTGTGCTGTTTACCCCTCGCTGTCTGTTTCATCCTTGTGCTGTTTACCCCTCGCTGTCTGTTTCATCCTTGTGCTGTTTACCCCTCGCTGTCTGTTTCATCCTTGTGCTGTTTACCCCTCGCTGTCTGTTTCATCCTTGTGCTGTTTACCCCTCGCTGTCTGTTTCATCCTTGTGCTGTTTACCCCTCGCTGTCTGTTTCATCCTTGTGCTGTTTACCCCTCGCTGTCTGTTTCATCCTTGTGCTGTTTACCCCTCGCTGTCTGTTTCATCCTTGTGCTGTTTACCCCTCGCTGTCTGTTTCATCCTTGTGCTGTTTACCCCTCGCTGTCTGTTTCATCCTTGTGCTGTTTACCCCTCGCTGTCTGTTTCATCCTTGTGCTGTTTACCCCTCGCTGTCTGTTTCATCCTTGTGCTGTTTACCCCTCGCTGTCTGTTTCATCCTTGTGCTGTTTACCCCTCGCTGTCTGTTTCATCCTTGTGCTGTTTACCCCTCGCTGTCTGTTTCATCCTTGTGCTGTTTACCCCTCGCTGTCTGTTTCATCCTTGTGCTGTTTACCCCTCGCTGTCTGTTTCATCCTTGTGCTGTTTACCCCTCGCTGTCTGTTTCATCCTTGTGCTGTTTCCCCTCGCTGTTTGTTTGGTTTAATCCTTGTGCTGTTTCCCCTCGCTGTTTGTTTGGTTTAATCCTTGTGCTGTTTGCCCTTTACTGTTACTTGTGCAATTGCTGGGGTTAGTGTGTAAATACTAGTGAAGGAGATTATACACCAGCATGTATATGTTCCTCAGTCATTGAAGGGGCAGGACCTGTTGAGAATGGTTAGTAAAGCATGTTGTGCACTAAGCCTTGTTAACATGGATATAGTTTGTTATTTGGAAAAGTAGACTTTATTATTTAAAGTCACAGATGTACAGCACGGAAACAGATCCGTTTGATCCAACCTGTCCATGCCAACCAGATATCCTAAATTGATCTAGTCCCATTTGCCAACACTTGGCTCATATCCCTCTAAATCCTTCCTATTCATATACCCATCCAGATGTGTTTTAAGTGCTGTAATTATACCGGCTTCCACTACTTCCTCTGGCAGTTCATTCCATACGTGCACCACCCTCTGCATGGAAAAGTTGCAACTTAGATACCTTTAATATCGTTCTGCTCTCACCCTATAACCTATGCCCTCTTGTTGTGAACCTCAACCCTACACTGACGCAAAGACATTTAAAAAATAGTTGAGCAGCCAGACAAAATGCAAAAGCTATAAAATGTTGAACCACATGAGGAAAAAGAACTGTGGCTCTACTCTTTATTTCTCCCCTTGGCATTTGAACACTTAACATCTGTCAATAACACCAGCATCGCCACAGAGCATATTGTGTCTGCTCCTCGGTGTGAACAACAGCATGCATGCCCGCTGGTGTCCATGCTCCTCGCTGTTGGCAGAAAAGGCGACATCGCTTATCTCTGTTCCTAAAGGTCTTCCCTTTATTCTTAAAGCTATGCCCTCTGGTCCTAGTCTCTCCTACCAGTGGAAACATCTTCCCAATGTCATTGCACTACCCTGTCCGGTCATTTCTGCTGGTGGGTGAGACTACGCCTCAAGGTTAGAGGGAGTAGCTTTCAGACAGAGATGCGGAGGAACTGCTTTTCCCCGAGGGCCATGAATCTATGGAACAGTCTAGATTAGAGTGGTACTGGAAAAGCACAGCAAGTCAGGCAGCATCCGAGGAGCAGGAAAATCAATGTTTTGGGCAAAAGGGCTTCCATCAAAATCTAGGGAATACTCTGGCCAAGGAAGCAATAGAGGCAGCTTCATTAAGTATATTCAAGACACAGTTAGGTGGGTTTTTGCCTGGTAGGGGAATTAAGGGGTTCCTTGTGACTGCAGGGAGGAGGAGATGAGACGATGGACAGGTCAGCCGTGATCTTAATGATTGTGGAGCAGGCTCACTTGTGGCAACTGGAGTGAGTCCAGGGAGGGAGCAGACTTTACGACCTCAGGTATGTGTCATGGTTAGCCGGGTGAGGAGAGACATAAGGATAGGCTGGGACTGTTTTCCGTAGTGTGCCAGAGTCTGAGGAGTGACCATATACACTTTTATATCATCATGAGGGACATGGATAGGGTAAATAGACATGGTATTTTCCTTTGGATGGGGGAGCCCAGAACTAAAGGGTAATAAGTTTAGGATCAAGAATGTGGTGTTGTAGCAAGTCAGGCAGCATCCGAGGAGCAGGAAAATCAACGTTTTGGGGAAAAGCCTTTCATCAGGAAAGTGTGTTTGTATGTGAGTTTGTGTATAAGACTGTGCATCAGTGAGTGTGTCTTTGCATGTGTGCATGCTTGATAAAGTGTGATTGTGATGAGAGAGGTATGGATATAAGTGAGGGTTTGCATTTTACTAAAATAAAGGACTTGTACAGGTAATATTAGGGCCTGGGTCGTGTTGTAGAACAGAGACCTGGGGGTGTTCGGGTTCATTGTTCTTGAAAGTTACATCACTGGTAGATGGGGGTGAAGAAGGTGTTTTGCACACTTGCCTTCATTGTTCACATGCTGAGTACAGGAGTTGGGATATCATGTTGGAGATGCACACAGAAAGTACTTTACTCAGAGGGTGATAGATGTCTGGAATGCATTGCCAGCAGAAGTAGGGGCAGGGACGGTAGATTCATTTAAGGTGCATCTGGGTGGAGGAAATCCAAGATGGCGGCGACCCAGCAAGTCTGAGTCTGTCGTGCTCTGCCCAAGACTCAGGCAAAGTAGGCTGCCTGCCTCCACCACACCTTCCAAATCATTTAAATAGGTTTTATTTAAATACAGCTAGTTATTTTGCACCAAACTTGAGCGGTTTAGTGCCCCGTTAAAATGACTAAAGGAAAGAATGCCCGCAGCTCGCAGCACAAAGGAACCCCTCCCCAGCTGCAGCAGAGGCGTCCACAGCTGCCCCAGGGTACTTAACTATGGTAGCGAGCCTTGTTGCAGTGATTTCTAAGCTTGAAGAGAAGATCGCCACCTTCATAGAAGAGTCCAGGAGCAGGTGGGAGTTGCTCTCGGTCGCGCTGCAGAAGCACGACCGAGATATTGAAAGAATCGAACATCGAGTCGGAGGGGCGGAGCTAAAGGCTGCGACCTCCGAGGCTGCCGCAGAATCAGCCGAGGGTCGGGTCTGGACTCTCGACCAGCGAGTCCGGGCCTTGGAAGATCACATTAACGACCTCAAAAATCAAGGTCGTCGAAAATATTTGTTTGCTGGGCCTTCCCGAATGGGAAGAGCAAGGCCAGTTTACAATGTTTCTGGAGCAGTGGCTTCCACAGTTATTGAATCTGGAGGCTGGATCAGGCCAGGTCTGGGTAGAATGGGCCCACCGGGTTGCAATACATAGGCCCAGCTTGGACCAGCGCCCCCACCCAGTCCTGTTCCGGCTGCAGTGCTTTTAGGAGAAGCAGATGCTCCTGGAAGCTTCCAGAAATCTTGGGAAAGATCCCCAAGCCATGATTTACAAAGGATCCAAGATTATGCTGATTGAGGACTTTTCCATATCTCTGGTCCAAAAGAGGAGGGCGTTTAAGGGATTTAAACATTCAGTACTCCCTGCGCTACCCAGCAACACTACGTTTTAGCCACGAAGGTCAGTGTATGACTTCGGATCGCCGGAGAAGGCCACGGAATGTTTGGCCTCTTGGATAAATCGTAAGAGTTAACTCGTGTGGTGAATGATGTTGTTCTGCCCTCCCCCTTCTCTGGTTCACCCTTTTTTTTTCTCTTATTACTTTATTGCTTAATATTATTTCCGGGGAGTAGGGAGAGGGGGCTTATTTGTTCTCCACTCTGCGATTTTCCCCTTTTTTTTGTATTTCTATATATATAGTCTGGGTGGCCTAGTAGATTTAGGTGAGGAGGGGTCTCTGCTTTGTCTTATTTTTTCTGTTTCTTTTAAAGCTGGGTTGTTTTCCCCCTGTTATTTTGTATTATCATAATTAATTACTATCTGCTGAGACTGTAATTTTATAGTTTTATATGTTTATACGTGGTATTAACATCACCAAATATATCTAAGTGTTGGTGTGGGCGGGTAGGGAGGGTACTCATTGTTAACTTTAGCTTGGGCATACACTTGAATTTTCTTCACTTTATTATGGGGTTCCTGGGTCGAGGGTGGGGCACTGGTTGGGAGAGGATATGGTGGGTTTTCGGAAAGGAAATGAGAGGGAAAATCTCCATTTAAATATGTTTTTGTTTTTTTATTTAGAAATAGTTTTTTATTATGTTAGTGTGAGTGTAATAAAGAATCTCTTTGTGAATTTTCTATGGTCTATGCTCGTGGTGTTTTGGATGGTGTTTCTCCTCCCGGGGGGTCTCGGACTTGTCTGGACGATTATGGTGAGTCATTCAATTAAATGGTGCACCTGGAATGTCAAGGGGAGTAATTCTCCAATCAAAAGGAAGAAAATATTATCAAATGTCAAAAAAGAAAGGGTTGATATAGCTCTCCTACAGGAGACCCATTTATTGGATGAAGAACACTTGAAATTACAACAGGGTGGATTTGATCAGGCCTTCTTTCCTTCCTTCAGCTCAAAAAGTAGGGGAGTAGTTCTTCTTATTTAAAAGAATCTCCCTTTCAAAATCCTAAGTCAGATAAAAGATGAATCTGGGCGATATATACTAATTAAAGCCCTTATAAATGGAGAGGAATATGGGATTTTAAAGCAGTATTGTCCCCCGGCGCGTCCTTTCAAATTTATAAAGGAAGCCTTCTCCAAATTGATGGCACTGGTGCTCGTCATACAATTATAGGGGGAGACTCTAATTGCATTATGGAGCCGGAAATAGGCAGCATACCCAAGAGTACTGCGGGTGTATCCCCCAGATATAGACAATTGGCGGATTTGAATCAAGAATTAGGATTAGTAGATGTGTGGAGGTGCCTCCACCCGCAAGGCAGAGATTTCTCTTTTTACTCTAATCCACATAAATGTCACACGAGAATTGACATGTTTTTTGCCCCCTCGAGTTTTTAAAATTCCATATCATCCTGTAAAATAGGTGATATGATAATTTCTGATCACGCTGTTGTGTATATGAAAATCAAGGCTAGGAACAATGAGGCATCCCCCTGACATTGGTGTATGGGTTCCTTCTTAACGAAGGATAGTAAATTTGCAAAATATTTTTCTCAAGAATTTAAAGCTTTCTTGGAAATTAATTCAGGTACGGCCAGTAACCCGTCAATGATGTGGGAGACTATTGAAGCTTATGCACGAGGTCTGATCATTTCATCCTTGGTGACCCAGAAAAAATTAAAGGGAAACCAACAGCGTCTACTTGAGGCTCGGTTAATAGCAGCTGAAACAGCATCCGCTGACAGACCTTCTATTGCCAAATTACAAAGGATTACGGCCCTTAGGACAGCTCTGAATACCGCCTTCTCCCTAACGGCAAAGAAGGAAATATTATTTGCAAAACAAAGATTATATGAATTTAGTGATAAACCTGGTAGATGCTTAGCATTTCTTGCAAGTAAAAAAAAGGGCCTCTCAAGCTATCACAGCTATCAGGGAAAATGCTGGTACTCTGACTCACGATCCTAAAAGGATCAACTCAATCTTCAGAAAGTTTTATTCTGATTGCAGGATTGTGAAGGTAGAGCCAGGAGGATGCAGTCCTTTTTTAAAAGCCTGGCATTTCCGGACTTAACCCCGAAAGAGGTATCGGTCCTGAATGCTTCTCTAACAACCCAGGAAATACTTGATGCAATTAGGCAATTTCAGAGCGGTAAGGCACCTGGCCCAGAGGGCTTTCAGGTTGGATTTTACAAAGAGTTCACAGGAGTATTAGCTGGCCCACTTATGAACATGTAAAACTACAGAAATAGTCAGGGCTGCCTCCTGCCTTCACTGAATGAGGTGAATATCTCCCTTATTCTCAAAAAAGGAAAAGATCCAGAAGATTGTGCATGATACAGACCGATATCCTTGCTAACTGCAGATTTTAACATTCTCTCTAAAACATTAGCATTGAGGCTAGAGAGGGTACTGCCATATATCATAAAAGAGGAGCAGACTTGGTTTATTAAGGGCCATAGATCATTTAATGATATTAGAAGGGTCTTGAATGTGAATCAAGTCTGTCATCAGGAAAAAATACCAGGAATAGTAGTCTCTTTGGACGCGGAGAAGGCATTTAACAGGGTTGAATGGTCATACCTGTTCTATACATTAGAAAGGTTTGGTGTTGGAAACGTATTTGCCAAATGGGTCTCAACACTGTATAATGATCCCAAAGCAGTTGTGATCACCAATGGATTAGGCTCAGGTAGCTTCCGTGTGGGTAGGGGCTGCTGTCAAGGATGTCCTCTCTCACCGTTGCTATTCACGCTAATAATTGAGCCACTGGTGGAAGCGATACGGGCTGACTCTAATATAACGGCCCTGAGGGTTGGTACAAGTAAACATAAAATTACCCTATATGCAGATGATGATCTCCTTTTTCTTAGTAATCCTCTGATGTCCGTGCGTCCCTTAATCCAAATTATTAATACATTTAGTGCATTTTCAGGCTACAAAATTAATTTTTCAAAATCGGAGGCCACGCCTCACTAGTATGTCCCACTTATTGGACCGATCCCACTCCCCTTTCGGTGGTCTCTGGAGGGTTTCCTATACTTAGGCATTTTTATCACCCCAGTATTTGGCCAGCTATACAAGGCCAATTTTGTGCATCTATTGGAAAGGGTAAGGCAGGACCTTCACGCTGGGGAGACCTTCCAATTTCCTGGCTAGGTAGAATAGCCCTAATTAAAATGAATGTCTTGCCCCATCTCTTATACCCTATGAGAATGCTTCCGGTGATGCTGCTGAGGCTGGCACTGTGCAAATTGTATGGTTGGCTGGGTTCGTTCATCTGGAATCCTAGACGGCCCCTCATTAAGTTAAGGAAGCTACAGCTTCCACAGGCAAGGGGGGAGGGCTGGATTTTCCAGACTTTAGGAAGTATCAGTTAAGTTTCTTGTTAAGCTGCATAGCCGATTGATTGCGGGTCAGACATGACCCAATCTGGATGGACATCAAGGTTTCTCAAGTACAGTGCTCTCTTATTAACCTCTTATTTTTAGATTAGATGAAAATCATTACAGACCACTGTAGAAACCCTATAGTACTAAACACAATTAAAGCTTGGAATATAATGCGGCAAAACGAGGGTAATTCACATAAAACGTCCCCCTATACTACTATAGTGGGGGCATGGGGTTTTCAACCGGGGCTTACAGATACCACATTCAAATCCTGGAGATCCAGGGGTATCTCCTGTTTAGGGGATCTGTTTGAGAAGGGGGTCCTGATTTCTTTTGAACAGCTGCATCAGAAATTTGGATTACCTAATGGAGACCTCTTTTGATACTTCGAAATACGAGATTACATACAGAAGACGACTACGCTATTAAATAGTCTCTATAAATCAGATCGAGAACGAAGAGTGTTGTGGCCAATGGGCGTACCCTCGGTCAGCACTCTTTATCATTTATTACGTGATGAAGTGTCGGAAGATATGGACCGTCTGCTTAGAACATGGGATCAGGATTTGCGGCTGGAAATTTATACAGAAATGTGGAATGACATCTGGGAAAATGCCAAAAAAATCTCCATTTGTAACAGAACTCAGGCCATTCCGTTAAAAATACTTCATAGGGCCCATATGGCACCGGAAAGATTGGCAACATTTAGGGCAGGAGTATCTCCAATGTGTCCCAAATGTAAAACAGAGGTGGGCACTCTTACACACCGCTTATGGACATGCCATAAGATCCACAAATACTGGACCGAAGTAGTAAACGCCCTGACAGACATCTTGGGAACGGAAATTACAATAGATCCAGTATCTCCTCTTCTGGGCTTCTCGAGCTTACCTTCTCTGGATGTGCACGGGAGGAAATTATTTTCCATTCTCTCCTTCTATGCAAGGAAAAATATCTTAGTAAACTGGGTGGCTGAGGGCCCTCTAGGACTTCAGAATTGGCACAGATTAATCATGGAATGTGTTCCCCTTGACTTCCTTACAAATATGGTGCACCAAAAAACTGAATTATTCTATAAAATATGGCAGCCCTTTTTGAATTACATCGATACAGATATTTCGGCCATTCTTTCAAGGGCTTTCATCTAGTTGAGGTAACAGTTCTGGCTGGTCCGGGGCCCCTTGGGAGAGGAATCCCACATGAATACGGGTTTTATTACAACTTGATGTTAACTCATTACGAGTGTGTACTTCACTACTTAATTACTATGTTATCCTGTTTTCTTTTGAATAATGTAAGATATTTGATCATACACTCTGGTTAGTTATAGGTTAGATCTGGTTTCCAGCATCTGCAGTTATTGTTTTTACCTTAGTTATAGGTTAGATTAGTAGCTAGATGAGTTTTGTCTTTTTCTTTTTCTTCTCTGTATCTCTTTTTGTTGGACAGGTTTTGGCTATTTATTTAAAATTTAATTGTATATTAATGTTTGTACTTGTCTTTTTTAAATTTGTAAACTTGTAAAAATGTTAAATTTTCAATAAAAATATCTATAAAAAGAAAAGGTACATCTGTACAGATGCATGAGTAGGGGGAGAGCAGAGGGATACAGATTCGGGAATTGCGCGATAGGTTGAGACAGGGGATTTGGATCGGCTTCGGCTTGAAGGGCTGAAGGGTCTGTTCCTGGGTTGTAAATTTTCTTTGTTCTGTGTTGAGGTTGTACAGGATGTTGGTGAGGCCATTTTGTTTAGAGTACTGAGTACAGTTCTGGTCACCCTGTAATAGGAAGAATATTATTAGAGGGGGTTCGGTAAAGATTTACTTGGACGTTGCCAGGACTGGAGGGTTTGAGTTATCGGGAGAGGCTGGGACTTTTTCACTGGAACGGAGGAGGTTGAGGGATGACCTTATTGAGATTTGAAAAATCATGAGGGGTGAGGGTAAGGAGAAAAGCGAGGAACATGCGCGGTTATGTAAAGCCAGAGGTGGGAAGGTGAAACAAAATTGTAGCTCTACCCTTTTTTCCTCCTATTGACATTTGGCCAGTTGAATCTGGCAGTTACACGAGCATATCTACAGAGCCTACTGCACGTGCTCCTCGGTGTCAGCAAGCACTGCGCATGTTCGCCGGTGTCTGCAAAAAACTGCACATGCTTCTATCTGTCTAAAAATGGTGCATGAATTTCTTTTGCCGTTTCCCTGCTCCTCGGATGCTGCCTGACCTGTTGTGCTTTTCCAGCACCACTCTAATCTGGACCCATGAGCTTCTGAAGCTGTTGCTGCTCCTCTCTCTCTGAATGAAGACTGAGATTCATCCAAGACTGTAATTTCCTTCCTCTGTCCAACAGCACTCTCTTCTCTCACTGCCTTTTCTATTTCTTTTATTTTCATGCTGGGATCCAATTGTTGAATTGCAGCAACTGAGAAGAAAGGGAGTGAATCCAGAAAGAGGACAGACTCTGTGGTACTGCACTTGCCAGGTGTCTGTGCCTCAAACACCTGGCAAGTGCAGTACCACAGGGTGAAGTTATAGTCTTTGCTGTGGAAAAAACAAAGCAGAAATGAGATGTATTGTTTAAATGGTGATATATTGGGAAGTGGAGAAAGTGAGGACTGCAATGCTAGAGATCAGAGTCAAAATGTGTGGCGCTGGAAAAGCACAGCAGGTCAGACAGCATCCGAGGAGTAGGAAAGTTGACGTTTCAGGTAAGAGCCCTTCATCAGGAATGATGTGTGGATGGACAAAGGAGCCTCAGCGTCCTCCTACACCAGTCAATGCCAGTTGTCAGACAGGTGCAGCAAGCATTCAGCAAGGCAAGTGGTATATGAGCAAGAGGAATTGAGTTTAGAAGTGGGGATGTCTTCCTGCAGTTCGGGGGTCATTGAATATATTCAAGGCTGAGTTCATATCATTTTTGAACAACAGAAAAGTGGATGGTTATTGGGGAAGGCAAGAAAATAGTTTTAAGGCTAGTACAGAACAGTGACAGTCATACAGCATAGAAACACACCCTTCAGGTCAACTAATCCATGCTGACTATATTCACAAACTAATCCCATCTGCCTGTGTTTGGCCCATATCCCTCCGAACCTTTCCTATTCACGTACTTATCAAAATGTATTTTAAACATTGTAACTGTACTTGCATCCACCACTTCCTCTAGACATTCATTCCACAAACAACCACACTCTTTCTTTTAAAAAAAAGTGCTCCTCATGTCTTTAGACTTGTTCTACTCTCACTTTAAAAGTTTGCTCCCTAATCTTGAAATGACACCTGCCATTCACCTCACCTATACCCCTCATGATTTTTTAACCCTCTCTAAGGACACCTCTTAACCTCTGATGCTCCAGTGAAAAAAGTTCCAGTCTCTGCATCTCGATGTAGGGAGGTCCATATCCATTTGTGGTCTGTTCAATGCTGGTGCAGGCTTAAAAGACCAAATGGCCGACTCCTGCTCCCAATTCTGTGTCCTGGACAGCAAGAGACGATAAGGCAAGGGAGTAGAAAGTAGGCTATTCAGCCCATCAGGTCTGCTCATACCATTCAATCGTGGCTGATCAGTTTCTGAGTGCCATTCTGCTGCTTTCTCCCTGTCACCTTCGATCCTCTCAATACTCAAGACCCTACCTATCTCAGTCTAAATATCCTCAGTGACCTGGCCTCTGCAGTCTTCTGTGCCAATGAATTCCATAGATTCGCCACTCTCTGGCTGAAGAAGTTTCTCCTTAGCTCCATTCTAAAAAGTTTTCCCTTTACTCTAAAGCTGTGCCCTCTGGTCTTAGTTCCTCCTATCAAGGGGAACATCTTCCCAACATCCACTCTGTCCAGGCTGTTCAGTATTCTGTATGTTTCAATTAGATCTCCCCTGAGTATGGCCCTGCTAATCAGCATGAACCAGACCTTCAGGATGAGGTATAGCAGGGATTAGGTTCAGCAAATTGGAAATGGAGGGAGAGTGTGTGGGATGGAGATCTTCAGCTTCTAAGGAATAAGAGAGGAAAGAGAGTTCACAATAAATCAGAATTGATTGGATGAGCTGATAAGCTACGGAGGGGCAGATGGAGTTGAAGTTGGAGAAATGTGATGTGTTGCATTTTGGTCAAGCAATGCAGGCAGGACTTACACAGGGGGAGTGTTGCAGAAGAAAGAGACCTTGGAGTGCATGTTCATAGTTCCTTGTAAGTGGAGTCCCAGGTAGACAGGATAGTGAAGATGATGTTTGGAATACTTTCCTCTATTGGTCAAAGCATTGAGTGAAGGAGTTGGGAGGACATATTGCGGCTGTACAGGACATTGGTAAGGCCACTTTTGGAATATTGTGTGTAATTCTGATCTCCATCCTATGGAAGGATGTTGTGAAACTTGAAAGGGTTTGGAAAAGGTTTATAAGGCTGGTGTCAGAGTAGGAGGGTTTGAGCGAGAGTCTGAATAGGCTGGGACTGTTTTCCCTTCGTGTCAGAGGCTCAGGGGTGACATTATAGAAGTTTATAAGGGGCATGGATGGGGTAAATAGCCAAAGTCTTTTCCTCCGGGTAGGGGAGTGCAAAATTAGAAGGCAGAGGTTTGAGCTCAGAGGGCAAAGATTTAAAAGGGACCCAAGGGGCCACTTTTTCTCAGAGGGTTTTGCATTTATGGAACGAGCTGACAGGAAGTGGTGGAGGCTGGTACAATTACAACAATTAAGAAGCATCTGGATGGGTACATGAAGAGGAAGGTTTTTGAGGAATATGGGCCACATGCTGACAAATGGAATGGATTGATTTTGGATATATGGTTGGCATAGACTAGTTGGGTGGAAGGATCTGTTTCTGTGGTGCATGACTCTTACTGTCTTCGGTGAAAGCAGAAGTGTGGTTGTGAAGACAGGGCTTTCAGAGCAGCTTTCAAAGATGTTTTGCCCTACTGGGACCGGAAGAAGTTACAACGAAACCTTTCATTTGTGAGACAGCAAGCAACTATGTGAGTACATCCGGGATTTTGCTGGAAAGTGGGAATTCTTTGCACTGAGAGGATGAAGCCCTGCCCTATCCAGTCATTTCTGCTGGTGGCTGAGACTAGGCCCCAAGCTTTGGGGGAGTAGGTTTAGGACAGAGATGAGGAGGAGGAAGTGAGGGCTGCTGGTTTTCCCAGAGAGTAATGTATCTGCGGAATTCTCTGCCCGGGGAAGCAGGCTCCAATATGCCCCGGTCCTAATTCTTCAGCTTGACGTACCCGTGACTGTAAACTTTGAAGAGTTTTCGTTAACTGATGCAAATATTTCCCATTTGACCAACAATGCAGTGTCAGCTGTTTCAGTCATTGAGATGGTTTTGATTCATCTACTAAATACATCTACTCATATTAGACAATATTCATGACAATGTATGCGAGGTGATTCTATATACGCAAATTGTAAACCAGTAAAAAAGGCTGACCAGGCAAGGAAGTGGTTAACAAACACAGGGCATCCCTCTTAGAGTATGCATCTTGTTTGTTTACAAATTAAACACGCTTCAGATCTTTTCCGAGCTGCTTTCCGAAAATCTGGGTGCCACAATAATGGACATCATCAACTGAAATAGGCAGCAGCAAAGAATGCACACAAACCAGTCCAGCAGGGGGCACCCATGTTTTGGTTTGAGTATTGAGGGAATCCCCTATTTGAGGCCCCTGCGCTATCAGTACCATACCCAGGCTAATGTGCATTGAAACCAGATTATGAAGTGTTAACTTTCCTGCAAACTTCTGCCTGTGTGTGTCTCTCTGTAACATTTTCTAACTTGCTTCATATCTCAGTTTGTCAGCTTTTGTTTATTCCTTCCTTCCTTCCAAGGCTAATGAGGCACTCACATTCCAGAACAGCCCAAGTTAGGGAGTTGAGCCTCTCAAATCCTGGCTGTGACACATTGCTGCTTAACCAAGTGTGCAAACTCTAAATACCTCTCAGCTGTTCCATTTGCAAATCGAACACTGTTTTCAACACAAGTTGTTTGTGTCTCTGCATGAGTCCATAACCCAGGGAAATACAACAGAGTCTTTAATGGTTGCCCAATGTGTCCTGTATGCCAAATTCATTCAAGTCTGGACATCCTGAAGTGAGCAATTATACTTCAGATTTCTACTCGCCAATTAAAACTAATGTTGGGCACTCAAACAGATTGAGGGCATCTTGAAGCATGCCATGGACCTCAGTGTGGGTCCAGGGCTTATCAAATAGGGTTTCACCTCTCATAACCGTGCGGTAAGCAAATTATTTATTACTAATTTTGTAAAGCACAAGTGTTCTCAGCAGTATTATGTCCAGATGCTAGGACCCTGTTGAATTCTCTCACTAGTATCTTGTGGCTGAGTAGGGAGAATTGTATCAATATTTCTAACAGCACTTTTGTCCCTGGCCAGCTTTCCTCTTTATTTTGGACACAACAAAAGCAGCAACCAGATATTTCATCTCTCAAAGGATATCGGCCAGTGACCTGGCAGGACCCGGGTATCTCCTGCCTGACTCGCCAACTGTGGGGGATGGAAATAAAGCCCCATGTCAGGAAAGAATTTGTTTATCAGGAAGCAGTACAGCTGCAAGGCCAACCGTCTCCGCTGAGCCTGGGAAACATAAGCTTTAGCAAGCAGGCACTAAGCTGAGATTCAAAATGGTTTCCAGGCTTTAATATGTGACCAAATGGCTGGCCCAAATCTAACAATTCTCCCACATCATCGCAGGGAATAAAACAAGAAAATGAGACAAAATGAGAAATAAATAGGGGGTCGTGCTTAATGTTTGTTCATTACGAAGTAAACAAGAAATAGCAGTCTCCCAGGACTCGAATGGTGCCCTACTTGAGAAATTCTGTCCAACAAGTTTAATTGGAAGCAGTAGCTTTCGGAGTGCAGCTCCTTCAACAGGGGATTGTGGAATATAAAATTGTAAGACACAGAATTTATAGCAACAGTTTATAGTGTGATGTAACTGAAACTATATATTGAAAAAGACCTGGATTGTTTAAGTCTCTCATCTGTTCGAATGACCATGATAGTTTCAGTTCTTTCAAATGTCAATCAGAAAAACTTTTAAAATAGTTAAATCCTCAAGTGAACTTTACCAATTGGTGTCGCGTCAGCCCAGATAATGTATTGAAGGTGTGAGCTCCCCTGTGTGAGACTCTGTGCCACAATGGTTAAACTGATTAACAGAATCTTACATGGATTCATGCAGTTTTTGAGCAAAGTAAGACATAATTCTGCAAGTACGAATTCACCCAACAAACTTGTGCGTGTGTGTGTGTGTGGGGGGGTGGATGTATATTTGCAGATACATTCTATGTGCATTTTTTTTAAGGAAAAATCTGTAGGCAGTCCATACATGTCATAGTTTGTAAATTCGACTTTGGAAACGGACCCAGTCTGACTCAAGATTGGGATACAGGCAGACTCTGACCTCGCACCTTTAATGCATTGTCTGGGCTGAGATGTGAGCTTTTGCAATAAAGCCTTGTTATCTCGAGAAGGTGACAACAAGAAGTTCTGGGATTTACATTGTAATGAGACCTACAACCTATTTGAAATGGTGGAAGACTTAACAACCCAGGTTTGTTCAATATACCATTTCAGTGGCAGGACACTGGAATGTTTTGCTCTAAATTGCATCTTAGGATCTTATCCTCCACAACCACCTGATGAAGAGGCAGCACTCCAAACGTTACTGCTTCCAAAGAAGCTTGTTGGACTACAACCTGGAGTTATGTGATTCTAGAATCTGGTTTCTAGTATCTGCAGTCCTTGTCTTTACCTAGTTGATTTTAACCCTACAGTGAATCCTCTTGCAAGGATGCCTGCATTGAAGAAGTTTTCCTCCTCTCTCTCCAAGAATCTCAAGGAATCCCTCTCCCACTGCAACTCCCAGGTCATTTCCTCTGCCCTGAAGCTTTTCAACCATGTCCTGAAACAGACTCGCTACCACAGCCACATTTGCTTCCTCATTACCTGCCTCCGTTACCAAATAATCCTCCACGGACTCCGGGCCACCTTTAAACCAGCAGAGTTCGGATCCGAACAGGTCACTCCACCCTCCTGTCTGACCTATCCCCCCACCCCCACCCCCACCCCCATTCACCTATTGTACTCAATGCTACTTTCTCCCCACCCCCACCCCCACCCTCCTCTCATTTATCTCTCCACCCTGCAGCCTCTATTCCTGATGAAGGGCTTTTGCCCGAAACGTCAATTTTCCTGCTCCTCGGATGCTGCCTGAACTGCTGTGTTTTTCCAGTACCACTCTAATCTAAAGTGGATTGGCCATGCTGAAATACCCATAGTGCCCAATGATGTGCAGGTGAGGATGAATTGGCCATGCTAACTTACCCATAGTGCCCAGGGATGTGCAGGTAGGGGTGAATTGGCTATGCGAAATTAGGCATAATGTGCAGGTAAGGTGCATTACTCAGGGTTAAATGTAGGGGAATGGGTGTGGGTGGGTGACCTTTGGGAGGGTTGGTGAGGCCGAGTGGCCTGCTTCCACACTGTGGGGATTCTCTGAAGGGAGGGGTTTTTTTGGAAAGTGTTTTCTCGTCCTCGTCTGCTGCATGCGCAGTGCGGCGTCCCGCTGTTGACCATGCCCCACCCCCTCAACCGTCACTTTTCCTTGGCCCGCCCCTAGTTCATTTGTGACGTCACAAGGCGGAAGTAGCTCTGTCAGTTTCAAAGTGAATGTCCCGCCCTCTGGGCAACTCTTCATCCTGGGAGGGAGACAGAGATGGGAGGAGGGGAAATTGGTCACTTGTAGCAACTGGAGTGAATGCAGGGAGGGAGCAGACTCTGCAAACTCAGGTATGTGTCTTAGTTAGCCGGGTGAGGAGGAACTGAAGGATAGAGATTGGGAAGGGGGAGGGCTGGATATCTTTTCTGTTTTTATTTTTAAAATGCACCCGATTCCCACCATTAACAGCCACAGGTACAAGTACAGCACATGCAATATTCCTCATTGCAGCTTCAAGCCGGTTTTGCATCCTCTGTTCTTCCTCCACTTCAGCTCCAGCACATTCAGCTTCTTTCCCGCATTCACATTCCTCCACCCCCGCCCTGATGTTCCAAGCTGATCCTCAAAAGATCGGTTTGTCCCTCCATTCTTTCCCGGTGGCGTCTATTACTCTTGTCTATTTCTTGCCTTATCCGGCCTTGAGCGTGAACAAAGTGTTAGCGTATATCCTCTTTCACTGCCAGTTGCTTCCTTGTATGCGAAAGCAACATTTCTTCCCATTTTTCGCCGACACTGAGCCTTCTGACCTCCTTGATTGTGTTTTTTTTTGTTTTTGCAGAAGCAGGAAACATGCTTATAACTGTTTGTACGAGCATATCTAGCTTAACCTACACCCCATCCCCTCACAGCACCTTATCTGTTTGTCTGTAACATCTACCATTGTTTGCAGGCACATTTCATGTATGCACATTTTAGCTAATACAAAAGCAATTATATATTTCTTTCACATAGCTTTCATGCTTGTTAACTCCACTCTTGGCTGAAACAATTATACCCTGGCGTTAGTTCATTTACCTTGCAGAAGCAATTATGGTTGCAGAAGTAACACTGCTATACCTATATCCCACAGGGGTGACCCTACAACTTTGTATAAATAATGTGGGGCATGGTGAGGGTAAATAGACAAGATCTTTGATCTGGGATTGCTCATAGATTTAGGGTGAGATTTAAAAGAAACCTAAGGGGAAACTCCTATATACAGAGGGTGGTGTGTGTAAAGAATGAGCTGCCAGACGAAGTGGTGACTGCTGGTACAATTATAACCGTGGGCGGCACGGTGGCACAGTGGTTAGCGCTGCTGCCTCACAGCGCCAGAGACCCGGGTTCAATTCCCGCCTCAGGTGACTGACTGTGTGGAGTTTGCACGTTCTCCCCGTGTCTGCGTGGGTTTCCTCCGGGTGCTCCGGTTTCCTCCCACAGTCCAAAGATGTGCAGGGTCAGGTGAATTGGCCATACTAAATTGCCCGTAGTGTTAGGTAAGGGGTAAATGTAGGGGTATGGGTGGGTTTCGCTTCGACGGGTCGGTGTGGACTTGTTGGGCCGAAGGGCCTGTTTCCACACTGTAATCTAATCTAATCTAATCTAAAAAATCTAATCTATAACCTTTAAAAGGTATCTGGATGGGTATATATTGGGAAGCATTTAGAGGGACATGGGCCAAGTGCTGGCAAATGGGACTAGATTGATTTAGGATATCTGGTCAGCATGGACTGAAGGGACTGTTTCTGTGCTGTACATCTGTGATTCTGGCTTGCCACAAATGTTTGTCACGTCTGTATGTTCAGTTTCTCCCTGGTGTTGGTGTTAACGCCTTGGTGTCTTATTTTGCTCCCCACATCCTGGGGACATTAACCATTTCCTATCTGGTTGTTCTGATCTGGACTGCTGTCTGGATCGGATTTCTGGGATTGGTCAATAAACACACCTGGAAGTGACTTTGTCAATCACACAAGCAATAGTTTATTCTTTGATATGGCCCGGTCGGTAGACTCTGATCAGCCCAGAAGGATTAGATTAGATTAGATTCCCAACAATGTGGAAACAGGCCCTTTGGCCCAACCAGTCCACACCGATCCTCTGAAGAGTAGCCCACCCAGACCCATCTCCCTCTGACTAATGCACCTAACATTATGGGCAGTTTAGCATGGCCAATTCACCAAACCTGCACATCTTTGGATTGTGGGAGGAAACCCACGCAGACACTGGGAGAATGTGCAAACTCCACACAGACAGCCCCCCGAGGCTGGAATCGAACCTGGGACCCCTGGTGCTGTGAGGCAGCAGTGCTAACCGCTGGGCCACTGATGAGTACTCCCAGAGTGCCAAAAGAATCTGCCGACTTTTCCAGATACCTTTTAAAGGTTATAATTGTACCAGCAGTCACCACTTCCTCTGGCAGCTCATTCTTTACAGAGTGTGGATAGAACTTATGTACATTGTTTAGAGTCAGACATTGAGCATGATCACATAGTAACAACCAATCAGATCCCGCAAGGTCCTCGTGCATTTTTGACTTAGCCTAGGGTGGCATGGTGGTTCAGTGGTTAGCACTGCTGCCTCACAACACCAGGGTCCCAGGTTCGATTCCAGCTTTGGGTGCCCGTCTGTGTGGAGTTTGCACATTTTCCCCGTGTCTGCGTGGCTTTCCACCGGGTGCTCCGGTTTCCTCCCAGAGTCCAAAGATGTGCAGGTCAGGTGGATTGGCCATGCTAAATTGCCCATAGTGTTAGGTGCATTAGTCAGAGGGAAAATGATTCTGGGTGGGTTACTCTTTGAAGGGTTAGTGTGGACTGGTTGGGCCGAAGGGCCTGTTTCCAAACTGTAGGGAATATAATCTAATCTATCATAATTTCTTGTAGACAACCTGTTCTTGGAATCGTATTTGTCCTGTCTGGTGGTTAGGATTAAACCGTTACTTCTGCGATTGATGGTTAGGTTCACATTTGTTACTTCTGCATTTGCAGTTTTTTTCACTGGATTTATATCAGGCTGTGGTTTCTTGTTTGTTCTGAGTCGTGAGTATCTGCCTGAGTTAGCCAAGTAGAAGCCATTTTGTCCTACCTCTCATGTTAAAGTGGAGATTTGAGGTGGCCCAGGGAATCCTTTGAGAATTCAGACCTGTAAAGCCTCTCTCTTGGTTTGTCCTGGAGATCATACTCTTTGAAGCCTGGAATAAAAACCTCTCATCATAAAGTCCCAAAATGCAATTCAATTCAATCCATAGTAGATAAGCACTAAGAGTTAATTTTCTACGGGATTCAACAGCCTCACCAATAAAATGGTCTCTCTCTCTCGTGTCCTTTTGAACTCTCAAGACAGCAAAGAATTATTTTCTGAATGCCCCGCTTGCAAGGGGTAGTAAGAATCCATCATAATGGACAAGATCCAACCATGAATTACAAAGCTATGGATAGTCTTTGAATCTGACCCTGAAACAAGACTTGGTACTATCATTAATTTCACAAGGGAACGGCTGTGAATGTTATCACTTGGTGTCCTGTTCACACAGATTCACCGATTGTTGAGGTAAACGTTCTTAATTGCCTTACAGCATCCTGTTATCACTTGGTGAGCCCAGGTGTCCCTATCTTTAAGTTCTCTCCTCTTTCTGAGCCTTCCTGCCTGTTTATTTTCTAGTGCAGTAAATGTATTCAATAATTGAGCATTACATTTTAGTCTGAATGTTTAAAGACAAGTTTTAAGGCTATAGACTTTACCACCCAGATGCCCACACCCTCATTCCTCTCTTTGATTGCACCGCGATCACTGAAAGAGAAGGCTAGTCCAAACAAATGCCCTTCAAGGTGGTCCAGCCATCAACATCCTGCAGAGTGGCACCACCATCTTCGCAGCTCATCTGGTCATATTTATCATCGCCATCGACATGTGTGGGTGATTCATCAGATCGCAAAAGGAGCATCTTCTGGGGCAAATCTATATCACTAAGGGACCTCATAAGCCTAGCAATTAAATACGTAACAATATCAATACCGACAAACAGACATAGCTAAATTGATAAGCCAATTGTATCATGAGCCCGATTTGCAATTTCCCCAACTGGTCCCTTCAGTCATTCTGGAGGAGAAAGTGAGGTCTGCAGATGCTGGAAATCAGAGCTGAAAATGTGTTGCTGGAAAAGCGCAGCAGGTCAGGCAGCATCCAGGGAACAGGAGAATCGACGTTTCGGGCATAAGCCCTTCTTCAGGAAGGGCTTATGCCCGAAACATCGATTCTCCTGTTCCCTGGATGCTGCCTGACCTGCTGCGCTTTTCCAGCAACACACCTTCAGTCATTCTGTCAAGGAATACCTGGATCTCTTCTTGTATCTTAATTAAAATTGCCAGTGAGATTGGGAATGGCCATAGTGCATTTATCTTGGACAATGGTGCAGACCTCACCCTCCTGGGCAGGTATGTAGTCTAAGGCATACTGATTCTGCACAGAGTAAAGACAGAGGTCTGATCATCCCAGTTTACTCTGTTTCAGAGCCTCTTTACTCTTATTTCCTCGAATGGTCAGGCTGTAAAAGAGGGAATTGCGGTTCTGTTGACTTGTCACCCCTGCCGATCCTTCCAACCTCAGCGTACTCTGGATTCCCCAGCCTATCGGGTGTCCTGTATTGTCACCCAGTCCCTTGGGATCCTTCCAGTTGGAACAAGGTTGGCTGAGACCGACCGCTGCGTCCTCCTCAGATGGAGGTTCCATCGACTTGTCCACTGGCCAGGACAAGGTACTGTTGTGGGAACAAGGGCTCCGATTGTGACCTTATGAGGGACATCTTTGCCATCCAGGACAAGGAAATTGGTAGCTTTACTTTAGCTGAAGAAATAATAGTCTGGTTTGGTTTATATTTGGGAGAGTTTGTCAAAATCGGTTACTGAAATGTTACAGCAGGAAGTCTGGTCAGGTCTACAGGAGTAAAGGGTCGATGTTTTGCAAGAGGAGTTGCTTGAGCGCTGTAAAAAATGGGCCAAGTGACTCGAGCACTCACACTGTATGGGAGACGATGGTCCTCAGAATGCTGTTCCCATTGGGCTCTCCCTTAGCTCTATTGTACATGGTCTTGGTGACAGTATCAGATTCTGAAAAGAGAAAAGGCCTATAAATGTGCAATGAAAGGGTTCCATTCCAGGTCCATGTGCAGCATAAGGCCTACTGTACGCCAGCCAGTGTTACACCGGCTGTTTGTATACACAGACCGGAGCTATTGGAAAGTGATATTTCTCTTCACAGGGTCGGCAGTAGGAATTCTGACGAATAGAATGGAATCGGGGACTGGGGACAGGGCACGTAAGTCATCTCCCGATAGAGAGGAGTAACATACTACTGCCTCTGGAGTGAAGAGCGTTCTGTGGGCCTGTATACACAAGTTCTTTGTGGATTGAGGAGTTTCCCCTATCAGGCTTCCCCTTTTTCTCAAGGAAGCCCGTCCTGCAAAAAGGGATGATGTTCCTGGGCGTCCTTAAAATATTTACCATAATAACGGGGTTGATCATTTTTATCCTCACTAGGCTTGCGTCTGCAGTTAAAATAAAAAAAACATGGTAACGACATGGTAACTCTCACTGATTTCTACTGTCCAGATGGACCATCTGGTCTTTCTGATGTAAGAGTCCATTGCAATAATCAATCGTCATCACGTTCCACACGTCAAAGGCGTCTGGTCCGGTGCAATGGACGACATCTCCTCAGCATGGGTGGTGGATAATCTCTGATCATTCCTGGTCGCATCCATAGTTAGTGGCTTTCCCCATCAGGATGTTGTACGTGATCAGAAAGGTGAGGAGATAGGCGATCCCCCACATGTCCCTCCTCTTAGTTCAAGTATCTGCAATAAGATCAACATGAGAAAAACAGCAAGATTCAAAAACCCAACTGGACAGGGTCCACTCCTCTTGTTGGGATTCCAGGATTCTTTCCTCCTCTTCCCCCAAACCTTTTGATTAGTGTGGCCAATCAATTTACAATGGTGCAGTTGGACCCAAGCTGAGCGCCCAGCGACTGTGACCGCCGTAGGGGTGGGAAGTAAAACCTGGAAGGGGCCATCCCAATGAGGTTGGAGATCTTTGCCAGTCCAGTTCTTGACGAGCACCAACGAACCAGGCTCTACCCGTGTCGAGGCTGAAAGGGAGGGAACATCATTGTAGGCCGCACGCTCCTGGGAGTGAAAGGCATGCGTAACACTAGTTAGAGCAAGAACACAACCAATCATTGCTTCGGTCATGTGGTGGAAGTGGACTGAGAAGGGAGCAGAATCGTTCCAAGGGGTATGGAGAGGGTGACCAGAGAGACTCTCAGCTGGAGACAGTTGTGTCTTGATCGCAGATATGGATCGCATCTGGAATAAGGCCACAGGGATTAGCATAACCAGGAGAGGCCAGACTCTGCCATTAATTTGGCAAGCTTAGTCTTGAGTTTGGTTAAAACATTCAACAATGCCGGCCGCCTGAGGATGATAAGCACCATGCAGTTGCCGACAAATACAAAGCTGGGAACAGAGTTCTCCGTTAATATTACCTACAAAGTGTGGTCCATTGTCCGAGCTAATGCACGCAGGTATACTGAAGCGGGGAATTATTTCCTTAAACAAAATCTTCACCACAGTCTCACCAGTAGCCTTAGGAGGAGGTTAGGCTTCAATCCACTTACAAAAGACATCAGCAATAAGCAAAACATATTTACAGCAACTCAACTCATTTCTCCAACTCAATGAAGTCCAGTTGAAGTGTCTCCAAGGGACCCTCCAGCAAGGGAGTTCTCGTAGTTAGAATGGAGTGAGAACAAAGGGGGTGGGAAGGGTGGGATGGTGCTTTCAATTTTGTGGAACAACAAAAGAATATTCCACAGAAAGTAGAATTACTTGTTCTCAATTTCTACCCTGCACTGATACTGATGACTTTTGTAATCTCTTTTTTTGCAGAGTATTTGAAGATCTGAAGACTGAAGTTTCAAAATCAACAGATGAAGGGCTTATGCCCGAAACATTGACTCTCCTGCTCCTCGGATGCTGCCTGACTCTCCTGTGCTTTTACAGCGCCACATTTTTTGACTGACTCTCCAGCGTCTGCAGTCCTCACTTTGATGTCAATGTCTGACAGTCATTCAATCCATCGGGACAGCAACTATGTTTGACTGTAATTTCTGTGAGAGGGATCAACGCTTTTTGGTTCCTGTTTGAGGATGTTTTCAGCATTAGTGGGACTGGACGAGAGACCCCACTGTTGCAGCGCACTGTGTGTGGAGCCTGAAACAGTTATACGGCCTGGGAAGGGGATTTCACGGCAGGGAGGGGCTCTACACGCGTTTGTGTGCAGCTGAAGCTGTGGCCATGGAGAAACCCGAGGAATCCCACCCCGTGGAGAAACTGTGGAAGTGTGGCGACTGTGGGAAAGGCTTCCGTTTCCCGTCTGTCCTGGAGTCTCATCGGCACTGTCACACCGGGGAGAGGCCATTCCCCTGCACCGACTGCAGGAAGGCCTTCAGACATTCCTCCCACCTGCTGAGGCACCAGCGGGTCCACACGGGCGAGAGACCCTTCAGCTGCCGCGAGTGCGGGAAAGCCTTCAGCAATTCTTCCACCCTGCTGACCCACCAGCGGGTCCACACGGGCGAGAGACCCTTCAGCTGCCGCGAGTGCGGGAAGGCCTTCAGCACTTCTTCCACCCTGCTGAGGCACCAGCGTGTCCACACCGGGGAGAGGCCCTTCAGCTGCCATGAGTGTGGGAAGGCCTTCAGCAATTCCTCCTCCCTGCTGACCCACCAGCGGGTCCACACAGGGGAAAGGCCGTTCACCTGCTCTCAGTGCAGGAAGGGCTTCACCTACTCCTCCAACCTGCTGAGGCACCAGCGGATCCACACGGGCGAAAGACCCTTTAGCTGCCCTGAGTGCGGGAAGACCTTCAGCACATCCTACACCCTGCTGAGGCACCAGCGGATCCACACAGGGGAGAGGCCGTTCACATGATCTCAGTGCGGGCAGGGCTTCAGGTATTCCTCCCACCTGCACAAGCACCAGCGGGTCCACACGGGGCAGAGTCCCTTCAGCTGCCCCGAGTGCAGGAAGGCCTTCAGCAATTCTTGCAAACTGCTGACCCACCAGCATGTCCACACAAGGGAGAGGCCGTTCACCTGATCTCAGTGCGGGAAGGGCTTCACCTACTCCTGCAACCTGCGGAAGCACCCGCGAGTTCACGTGCCATCGCAGGGGGATTGAAGGAGTGACGGCCGAGTGCCATTATCGATTGGACTATCAACCCGGTTCTGGGGACTCCCGGGTTCGAATCCCGCCACGACAGATGGCAGAATTGGTATTCGGTCAGAAATGTGGAGTTCGGAATCTAACGATGAGACCGTTTCAGGGAGGGGGGTGGTACAGGGGAGAAAGCCCCCATCTGATTCACTCTCTCCCATGTTAGAGAATGGAACCGCCATTGTGGGAAAGGATTCACTCAGTCGTTCCAGCTGCATCCTTTACCCGGACTGGCCTACATGTGACCCCAGACCCACAGCAGTCTGGTTGACTCTACACTGCCCTTCCCCCACTGGCAAATGAGCGGGGAGAAACTTACTAGGAGAGAGGGAATGGGTTGAAATTGCTGAGTGAGGCAATACTTCCTCCGGGTTACGGCTGTGCCAAGGATCTAATTACAACCTGGTGCTGCCCAATAGTAAAGACAGTGGGGTTTGTGTGGGCTTTGATCTTGAGCTGTTTAAAAAGCAACTACTTTGTCTATGCCTTTTTGCAGGGGGGGAATCTGAAGCTGTAAAAAAAAAGTCGGGTCACAATAAAGGTTACCTGAACTTACCGCCAGGCTCAGACTCTCAATGAAAGCTTTGAGCTCCAAGAGGTTTTTTGTTTAAAGCTGCTCCTCTCTTTCAGCCTCCTGCACTGAGTTTCCAATGTCGTGTATCAGATGGAGCAGTGAATGAGTAGCTAGTGTCATTAGAAATTGTAAATCTTTCAGGTACTGTGTTGTTTCATCAGCATTGTAAAGTTTACTGGCAGCACCAGGAGGTGTGGGCTGTGTTCACTAGAAATGATGTGGAGGTGTCGGTATTAGACTGGGTTGATAAAGTTTAAAAAATCACACAATACCAGGTTATTGTCCAACAGGTTTATTTGGAAGCACTAGCTTTCTGAGTGCTGCTCCTTCATCGGGTAGCTGTGGAGCAGCATTGTAAGACACAGAAGGTATATCAAAAGGTCAGTATCATGCAACTGATGGAATATATTGAACAAGCCTAGATTGCTGTCAAGTCTTAAATCTATTCGAATGGGTGTAGGTTTTGGTTCATTAATGTGTAACTGCCAGAACATCTCTTAAGTCACATTTTTGAGATGACTTAAGGTTTTATAAAAAAGATGACATCTCAGCTCAGACAATGCATTTAAAGGTGTGAGATTTGAGTCTGTCAGTATTTCAATCTTGAATCAGACTGGTTCTATTTCCAAAGGAGGAATTCATAAAATATTACATGGATTGACTGCCTGGAAATTGTATGCTTTTTGAGCAAAATTGAATGTATCTGCAAATATAATTCTGCCAATACAAATTCACTCCAAAGAATTGTGGGTGCGTGCATGTGAGTTTGTGCGTGAGAGTGTGTACATGCTTGGTAAAGTGTGAGTGTGATGGAGTATAAGCCTGTGAGAGCATTGGCGGGGGAAATGTTTGTGTGTGTCTGAGGGGGAGCATGTGTGTGAGAGGTATTAATACAAGCAAGGGGTTGCATTTTGCTAAAACAAGGAGGGGCAGCACTTGTCCAGATAATGGTAAGGCCCTGGGTCATGTTATAGAACAGACAGACATGGGTGGCGGGGGGGGGGTGTTCAGGTACATAGTTCTTTGGAAGTTGCATCACAGGTAGACAGGGCGGTTAAGAAGGCATTTAGCAGCATAGCATTCATTGTTCACACCATTGAGTATAGGGGTTGGGACATCATGTTGAGGTTGTATAGGGTGTTGGTGAGGCCACTTTCAGAGTACTGTGTACAGTTCTGGTGGCCCTGTAATAGGAAGAATACTATTGGAGAGGGTTTGGTAAAGATTTACCAGAATGTTGCCAGGACTGGAGGGTTTGAGTTATAAGGAGAGACTGGGACTTTATTCATTCGAGTGCAGGAGATTGATAAAATCATGAGGAATGGAGGTAAGGTGAATAGCAAAGGGCTCTTGCTTAGCGTCGGGGAGCTCAAAACTTGGGGGCATATTGCTTGGAGTAGAAAGATTTAAAAGGAACCTGAGGAGCAACATTTTGAAAGAGGGTGGCTTTGTATGTGGAATGAACTTGCTGAGGATGTGGTAGATGCAGGTACAGTTACAACATTGAAACAGCATTTGGATGGGTACATGAATAGAAAGGTTGAGAGGGATTATGGGCCAAATGCAGGCAAGTGGGACTGGTTTAGTTTGGAATCCTGGTCGGCATGGACGAATTGGACCGAAGGGTCTGTTTCTGTGCTGCATATCTTTATTGAAACCAGTAGAATTCTGAAAGGGGCTTGACAGGATAGATGCAGATAAAATGCTCCTTTGTGGGGAGGGTCATCGAATTCCGACAATGTGGAAGCAGACCATTCAGCCCATCTTTTCCTCTCTGGCCCTCTGAACAGTACCCCAACCATACCCAACTCCTTACTCCGTATTTCCCATGGCCAAGCCACCCTAACCTGTACATCCCTGGTCACTATGGGTAACTTAGCACGGCCAATCCTCCCTAACCTACACCCGAATCTATAAATTACCTTCTCAAGAATGTAATTTAAATGCAGAGCTTTTCTAAGAAAAATGTCAGTCTGACTCAACATTGCGACATAGACAGAATTCACACCTATTGTCTCTACTTATAAATAGGGCAACGTCTCTTCGAAATGTAGATTCATTTAGATATAACTGCGTCACTTTACATATGAAGATATCCCTTTGAATGTGGCTCATCCCTTTGAAATGTAATCTCGTCCATTTAAACCTTTTTATTTGCAGAAATACCCGTTAAAATGTCCACGTCCCTTTAAAATGCAGATTGCCCCCTTTCGATATGAAGCCGTTCCGTTAGATGTGGGAATATCTGTTTAAATTGAGCCGTGAGCTTTCCCAATGTAGACAGGGCTCCTGGAAACGTGGCAGTGTCCCCCCTGCAGCAGCAGAGCGAGACAGGAGAGTTTGTTTTTGTGAATGAGCAGTTGTAGCGCGAGGTGGCTGTTGCTTGGTGACGGTGAGGCTCCCCCGGCCCCGCCCATCCCCCCCCGTGCAGACGTCACGCGGGGGCGAAGGCGGTTGGGAGGAGAAGTCGCTCGAGCGGGGAAGCGGCCGTTAGGAAAATGGCGCCGTGCGGCCCGGGGCAGACACCCGTCACTGGGCACCGCCGCCTTCCTGGCGCAGCTGCTGTGTCACGGCCACACCGGCCGGCTGTACAGCAGGCAGGAGCCGGTGAGCATTCTGGAGGCGGATGGGGTTAAGGGCCTGCTTGGGAACTCGTCGGCCGCCTGGGTGGTGGAGTTCTACTGGTCGTGGGGCGGCCCCTGTGTCAACTATGGGGCCACCTGGAAGGTACTGGGCCCGGGAGGTGAAAGGTGAGGCAGGTTGTGGGGGGGACGGAGGGGAAGGAATGTGGGGCCTGTCCTGTCATAGTGACATTTTACACTCACTTTCCATCTGCTTTTACTGGTGCTTGTGCTGTTTGCCCCTCACTGTGTGTTTAATCCTTGTGCTGTTTGCCCCTCACTGTTTGTTTTAATCCTTGTGCTGTTTGCCCCTCACTGTTTGTTTTAATCCTTGTGCTGTTTGCCCCTCACTGTTTGTTTTAATCCTTGTGCTGTTTGCCCCTCACTGTTTGTTTTAATCCTTGTGCTGTTTGCCCCTCACTGTTTGTTTAATCCTTGTGCTGTTTGTCCCTCACTGTTTGTTTAATCCTTGTGCTGTTTGCTCTTTGCTGTTACTTGTGCAATTGTTGAGGGTAGTGTGTAAATACTAGTGAAGGAGATTATGCACCAGCATGTATATGTTCCTCAGTCATTGAAGGGGCAGGACCTGTTGAGAATGGTTAGTAAAGCATGTTGTGCACTAAGCCTTGTTAACATGGATATAGTTTGTTATTTGGAAAAATAGACTTTATTATTTAAAGTCACAGATGTACAGCACGGAAACAGACCCGTTTGATCCAACCTGTCCATGCCAACCAGATATCCCAAATTGATCTAGTCCCATTTGCCAACACTTGGCTCATATCCCACTAATCCCTTCCTATTCATATACCCATCCAGATGTGTTTTAAGTGCTGCAATTATACCGGCTTCCACTATTTCCTCTGGCAGTTCATTCCATACGTGCACCACCCTCTGCACGGAAACGATGCCCCTGAGGTACCTTTGTGGTCTCACCCTAAACCTATGCCCTCTAGTTGTGAATCTCACCCCAACACTGAGGAAAAGACATAAAAACATTGAGCAGCCAGACAAATGCAAAAGCAATCAAATATTGAGCCACATGGAAAAAAAAATTATGGCTCTACCCTTTTTGTTCTCCCATAGGAATTTGGACACTTAAAATCTGTCAATGACACCAGTATTGCTACAGTGCATATTGTGTACACTCCTCAGTGTCAACAAGCAGGGCACATGTTTGCCGGTGTCACCAAAACATTGGGCATGTTCCTCGCTGTTGGCAGAAAAGGGGCGAGACCTACGTTTGATGGAGAAATAAGGAGCACTGGAGGACCGGAGGGAGAATTGTCGTCCTGCCATTCGGAAGTGGGCGGCACGGTGGCACAGTGGTTAGCACTGCTGCCTCGCAGCGCCAGAGACCCGGGTTCAATTCCCGACTCAGGCGACTGACTGTGTGGAGTTTGCACGTTCTCCGTGGGTGCGTGGGTTTCCTCCGGGTGCTCCGGTTTCCTCCCACAGTCCAAAGATGTGCAGGGTCAGGTGAATTGGCCATACTAAATTGCCCGTAGTGTTAGATAAGGGGTAAATGTAGGGGTATGGGTGGGTTTCGCTTTGGCGGGTCGGTGTGGACTTGTTGGGCCGAAGGGCCTGTTTCCACACTGTAATCTAATCTAATCTAATCTAAACTCCCCTATTGGTGAATGTGAAAGTTGGACCATGAGGTTCTGAAGCTCCTGCTCATCCTCTCTCTGAATGAAGATTGAGCTTCACCTCAGACTGCAACTTCTTTCCTCTGTCCAACATCTGAGAGTACGGCACTCTCTTTTCTCACCCCCATTTCCATTTATGTTTCATTCTGAGGTTCAGTTGTTGACTTGGAGCAACTGTAAGGAATGGGAGTGAATCCAGCGAGGGGACAGGCTCTGGGAAAGTTAGTCCAGGCCTTTGTTCTCAATTGGCAAAATAGACAGGCAGGAGACTGAAAGAACGCAGCAAGCCAGGCAGTATCAGGAGGTGGAGAAGTCGAGGTATCTGGTGTAACCCTTGTTCAGGACTGGGGGTGGGTATAGGGAGAGCTGTGGAACAAGGGTGTGCTGGGGGCAGGGTACTGAAGTGGGGATAGGTGGAGACAGGTAGAGGGTACAATAGACAATAGGTGCAGGAGTAGGCTATTCTGCCCTTTGAGCCAGCACCACCATTCATTGTGATAATGGCTGATCATCCTCAATCAATATCCTGTTCCTGCCTTATCCCCATAACCTGGTACAACCTGGTTGGTGAATCGGAGGAAGGAATCTAGTTGGCAGGGAAGAATGGAAGGGGCTGGGAAGTGACTTGGGGGATGGGATGGGAGATTATTTGAAATTGGAGAACTCAGTGTTGAGTCCTCCGGGCTGTTGACTGCTCAGACAGAAGATGAGGTTTTGTTCCTCCAATTTGTGGTTTGGTTTGTTGTGGAAGGGGAGTGGGAAGGGGCATTAAAATGGGTGGAGATTGGGAAGTCCGCTCAGCCTCTGTGGACCCGGCTGTGATGCTCAGCAAACCGTTCCCCGAGTTTACGCTCGGTCTCCCCGATGTAGAGAAGACCACAATTGGCAAAGCACAGCAGGTCAAGCAGCATCCGAGAAGTAGGACGTTGACGTTTTGGGCACAAGCCCTTCATCATGAATGATGTGTGGATGTTCAGAGGGGCATCAGTGTCCTTCTGTGCCAGTTGTCAGACAGGTGCAGCAGGCAAGGAGCAAGGCAAGTGGTGTATTAGCAAGAGGAATTAAGTTCAGAAATGGGGATGTCTTCCTGCAGTTAGGGGGTCATTGAATATATTCAAGGCTGAGTTCATCTGATTTTTATGTGAATGTTTATGGGGAAGGCAAGAAAATGGTTTTAAGACTAGTATAGGACCGAGTTACAGAGCCATACAGCACAGAAACAGACCCTTCAGTCCAACTAGTCCATGCTGAATATATTCTCAAACTAAACCAGTCCCACCTGCCAGTGTTTTGGCCCATATCCCTCCAAACCTTTCCTATTCATGAACTTATCCAAATGTCTTTTAATCGTCGTTACTGTACCTGCACCCACCACTTCCTTGAGACATTTAGTCCGCATGTGAACCACTCTGTATAAAACAAATTGTGCCCTTCAAGTCTTTTTAAAATCTCTTTCTCCTGTCACCATCAAAATTTGCTCCCTAATCTTGAAACCCCAACCCTAGGGGAAGGACACCCGTCGTTCACCTCATCTCTCCCCTCATGATTTTATAAACCTTGATAAGGTCACATCTCCTCCTCCTATGCGCCAGTGAAAAAGTCCCAGCCCATCCACCTAGATGCAGGTAGATCCATATCCAGTCATGATCGGTTCAATGCTGGTCCCAATTCTCTCGGTGTCCAGGACAGCAAGAGACCACAAGACATAGGAGCAGAAATTAGGCCATCAGGTCTGCTCATTCCATTCAATCGTGGCTGATAAGTCTCTCAGTTACATTCTTCCGCTATAAGCAAAGTGAAAATGGAGGGAGAGTGTGTGGGATGGAGATTTTCAGCTTCCGGGGAATAAGAGAGGAAAGAGTTCACTATAAATTGGAATTTATGGGATCGGCTGATGAACCGAGGAGTGTCAGTTGGAGTTTAATTTAGAGAAATCAGAGATTTGCATTTTGGTCAAGCGATCCAGGCAGGACTGACACGGTTAAGGGGAGTGTTGCAGAATAAAGAGACCTTGGAGTGCTGGAGTCTCAGGTGGACAGAGTAGTGAAGGCGGTGTTTGGTTTGCTTTCCTTCATTGCTCATAGCATTGAGTATAGGAGTTGTGAGATCATGTTATACACATTTCCCACTCGAACGTGTTATCTAACTGCTTAACTGTTTTTAGTGAATATAATCCACACCTCCCGCCGCTGCCATAACGTGGTTTGTTTGGAAGCCCTAGCTTTCGGAGTGATTCGATTTATTTTAGATTTTATTACTTAGTGTGGAAACAGGCCCTTCAGCCCAAACCAACCCTTCGAAGAGCAACCCACCCAGACCCATTCCCCAACATTTACCCCTTCACCTAACACTACAGGCAAATTAGCGTGGCCACTTCACCTAACCTGCACATCTTTGGACTGTGGGAGGAAACCCACGCAGACACTGGGAGAATGTGCAAACTCCACACTGACAGTTGCCCGAGGTGGGAATTGAACCCGGATCTCTGAAGTGCTGCTGCTTCAGGTGGTTGTGGGGAATAAGATCATGATGAGACTATTTATAGCCAACAGAGTCCAGTTCATGGAGATGTGATACATTAAACAATTTAGATTAAATCTTTCATCTTTTAGAATGGGGTTCTGTTCTTTGGCATGTTAATCCCAGAACCTGTTTTCAGTAACTTTCTCAAGAATGTAATTTAAATGCAGAGCTTTTCTATCAAAAATGTCAGGCTGACTCTACATTGGGACCCAGACAGAATTCACACCTATTGGTGGGTAGGCTGGGACTTTTTTCACTGGAGCACAGGAGGTTGAAAGGTGAAGGTGTCGGGTGCCTCATTAGCAAGTTTGCAGATGACATTCAGATTGATGGAATATCAGATAGTGAAGGGGACTGTCAGATGATACAGCAGAATGTAGATTGGAGAGTTGGGAAGAGAAATGGCAGATGGAGTTCAATCCAGACAAATGTGAGGTGATGCATTTTGGAAGATGCAATTCAAGAGTGAGCTATACAGTAAATGGAAAGGTCCTAGGGGAAATTGATGTACAGAGAGATCTGGGTGTTCAGGTCTATTGTTCTCTGAAGGTGGCAATGCATGTCAGTAGAGTGGTCAAGGCAGTATGCAACACGCGTTCCATCATCGGACGGATTGAGTAAAAGAGCTGGCAGGTCATGTTAAAGTTATATAAGATTTTGGTTTGGCGCATTTGGAATACTGCGTACAATTCCGGTCACCAGATTTTCAAAAGGATGTGGATACTTTTGGAGAGAGTGCAGAGGAGGTTCACTAGGATGTTGCCTGTTCTGGAGAGCGCGAGCTATAAGGAGAGATTGAGTAGATTAGGATTATTTTCATTGGAAATAAGGAGGTTGAGGGGGGGTCCTGATTGAGGCCTAAAAACCATGAGGGGTGTAAACAGGGGTGGATAGTAAGAATTATTTTCCCAGAGGGGAAAACTTAATTACTCAGGGTCACAAGTTCAAAGTGAGAGGGGAAAGGTTTGAGGGAGATATACATGGAAAGTTCTTTACACAGAGGGTGGTGGGTGCCTCGAATGCATCGCCAGTGGAGGCAGTAGGGGTGGGATCGATAGCGTCATTTAAGATGTATCTAGACAGAGACATGAATGGGCAAGGAGCAGAGGGATACAGATCCTTAGAAAATAGGCGGCAGGTTTAGATAGAGTATCTCGATCAGCATAGCCTGGGAGGGCTGAAGGGCCTGTTCCTGTGCTATAAGGTTCGTTGCTCTCTTTATAGAGGTTTACAAAACCATGAGGGGCGTAGATAAGGTGATTGGCATGTGTCGTTTCAAGATTAGGCTGCAAATTAAGGTGAGAGGAGAAAGATTTAAAAAACACGAGGAGCACCTTTTTTTTAAACCGTGGTTTGTGTGGAATGAATGTCCAGAGGAAATGGTGGATGCAGGTTGAGTAACAACGTTTAAAAGACATTTGGATAAGTACATGAATAGGAAAGGTTCAGAGGAATATGGGCCAAACACAGGCAGGTGGGACTAGTTTAGTTTGTGAATATAGTCAGCATGGACTAGTTGGGCTAAAGGGTCTGTTCTGTGCTGTATGACTCTAACTGTTCTGTACTGGTCTTAAAACCATTTTACTTGCCTTCCCCTATAAACATCCACTTCATGGTTGTTCTAAAATCAGATGAACTCAGCCTTGAATATATTCAATGACCCCCTAACTGCAGGAAGACATCCCTACTTCTGAAATCAATTTCTCTTGCTAATATACCTCTTGCCTTGCTGATTGCTTGCTGCATCCGTCTGACAACTGGCAGTGACTGGTGTGGAAGGACGCTGAGGCCACTTTTTACATCCACACATCATTCCTGAGGAAGGGCTCGTGCCTGAAACGTCGATTCTCCTGCTCCTCGGATGCTGTCTGACCTCCTGTGCTTTTCCAGTGCCACACTTTTCGACTCTCACGTCCAGCATCTGCAGTCCTCACTTTCTCCACATCCCAATACGTCACCATTGAAACAACGTACCTCCTTTTGGCAGTTATTTTTTCATAACCGAGGTTATAACTTAACACTGTGGGACTGCATTTGCTGTGCGTTTGCCAATTGAGACACAGACCTGGACCAACGTTTCCTGACTCTGTCCCCTCATTCGCTTTCTTTTCAGTTGCTGCAAGTCAACAATTTAATCCCAGAATGAAAAAATGAAATGGTAAAGACAGTGCCGTACTCACAGATGGCGGATAGAGGAAGGAAGTTGCAGTCTGAGGTGAAGCTCGATCTTCATTTGGAGAGGAGCAGCAGCTTCAGAACCTGATGGTCCATCTTCCGCATTCAGACAATTGGGGAGTTCTGATTGGCAGGAGGACCAGGCTCCTTGTCTGGCTTCTCATTGGTCCATTTGAAGAAGGGTTTGTAATGTTTCTGCAGACAGAGCATGCGCGGCTTTTGCTGAACCAGCATAGAGTCAGAAGTGTACAGCATGGAAACAGACCCTTCGGTCCAACCCGTCCATGCCGACCAGATATCCCAACCCAATCTAGTCCCGCCCCTCAACACCTGGCCCACATCCCTCCAAACCTTTTCTATTCATATACCCTCTGGCAGCTCATTGCATACACGTACCACGCTCTGTGTGAAAAAATTGCCCCGCAGGTCTCTTTTTTTATATCTTTCCCCTCTCGCCCTATGCCCTCTAGTTCTGGACTCCCCAACCCAAGGGAAAAAACTTTGTCTATTTATCTTGTCCATGCCCCTCATAATTTTGTAAACCTTTATAAGGTCACCCCTCAGCCTCTGACACTCCAGGGAAAACAGCCCCAGCCTGTTCAGCCTCTCCCTCTAACTGTACCTCTTATGCTCGCATCCAAATCATTTATGTAAATGACAAAAAGTAGAGGACCGAGCACCGATCCTTGTGGCACTCCACTGGTCACAGACCTCCAGTCTGAAAAACAACCCTCCACCACCACCCTCTGTCTTCTACCTTTGAGCCAGTTCTGTATCCAAATGGCTAGTTCTCTCTGTATTCCTTGAGATCTCACCTTGCTAATCAGTTTCCCATGGGAACCTTGTCAAACGCCTTACTGAAGTCCATATAGATCACATTACTGCTCTGCCTACCTCAATCCTCTTTGTTACTTCCTCAAAAAACTCAATCAAGTTTGTGAGACATGATTTCCCACACAAAAAGCCATGTTGACCATCCCTAATCAGTCCTTGCCTTTTCAAATACATGTACATCCTGTCCCTCAGGATTCCCTCCAACAATGTGCCCACCACTGACGTCAGGCTCACTAGTCTAAAGTTCCCTGGCTTGTCCTTACCACCCTTCTAAAACAGTGGCACCACATTAGCCAACCTCCAGTCTTCTGGCACCTCACCTGACATGCGCAGTATGCTGTATGGAGATGCTGTTCCTGATGGATTTAAAGTGTCCAAATGCCACAATTTCTACCCGCCCCCCCCCCCACCCCCCCCGTCACTTGACATAACCGTGCAGCGTCCTCGCTATTTTTGATGCTCATGTTACCGAGAACCCTCACGGTTATATCAATCTCAATGAGGTCACCCCTCAACCTCCTGTGCTCCAGTGAAGAGTCTCAGCCTCTCCTTATAACTCAAACCCTCCAGTCCTGGCAACATCCTGGTAAATCTTTACTGAACCCTCTGTAATAGTATTCTTCCTATTACCGGGCCACCAGAAGCGTTCTCAGTACTCTACAAGTGGCTTCACCAACATCCTGTACAACTTCTAAATGATGTCCCAACTCCTTTATTCAATGGTGTGAACAAATAAGGTAAGTGGGCTGAATGCCTTCTGAAGCTTCCTTCCAACCAGTGATGCAACTGTCAATGAAGTATGTACCTGAACCCCCCCCCCCCCAATATCCCTCTGTACAAGTCCTGCCCTGATTTTAGGAAAATGCAACCCCTCACTTCTATCTATACCTCTCTCATACGTACGCTCTCTCTCAGATGTACACACACCCTCTCACAGGCTTCTCCTCCATCACACTCCCTTTACAAAGCATATGCACACACACACGCGCGCACACACATATAACGATGGGGTGCATTTGCAGAATAATATTTACAGATATATTCAATTTTGCACAAAAAGCGCACAACATGCAGGTAGTCAGTCCATATAATATTTTATAAATTCCGAGTTTGGAAATAGAACCAGTCTGATTTAAGATTGGGATACTGACACACCTTTTGTGCATTGTCTGGGCTGAGCTGTCACCTGTTTCTAAAAAAAACCTTAAGTGATCTTGAGAATACGACTTAATAATAGTACTGCGATGTACACATTAATGAAATAAAACCTGCAACCCATTCTAAAAGATGAAAGACTTAACAGCAATCTACATCTGTCAATATATCATATCAGTTGCATGACACTGATCTTTTGCTCTTAACTCTGTGTCTTATGATCCTGCTCCACAGCTACCCGATGAAGGAGCAGCACTCTGAAAGCTAGTGCTTCCAAATAAACCTGTTGGACTATAACCCGGTGTTGTGATTTTTAAACCTTGTCCCACCTAGTCCAACAGCAGCACCTCCACCTCCTTTCTAATGAACACAACCCATACTTCCCAGTGCTGCCAGTAAACTGCCGATGAAACGATGCAGTGCCTGCACTCCCGAAAAATTTAAACTTCTAACGAAACCAGCTACTCAGTCACTGCTCCATCTGATACACAACATTGGAAACTTAGTACAGGAGGCTGCAAGAAATGAGCAGCTTTAAAACAAAAACCGCTTGGAGCTCTAAGCTTTCAATGAGAGTCTGAGTCCGGCAGAACGTTCAGGTAACCTTTATTGTGTCCCAACATTGTTACAGCTTCAGATGCCCCCAGCAAAAAGGCAGAGAAAGAGTAGCTGTTTGTTAGACAGCTCAACAACAGGGGGAGGAGCAAGGGGCAGAGCAAGGCCAACAGCAGGCCCCCGCACTACACCTGCGTTACCTTGCACAGTTTACAAAAATCCCTTCCCCTTCAGAGACTCCCCACAGTGTGGAAGCAGGCCACTCGGTCCAAAGACTACACACCGATCCTCCGAAGGGTAATCCACCCACACAATTCCCCTACCCCTATTGCTCAACATTTACCCCTGACTAATGCACCTAACCTGCACATCCCTGTGCACGATATCCCAACCCAATCTCGTCCTACCTGCCAGCATGGGGCCCATATCCCTCCAGTTGCCTTTTAAGTGTTGTAATTGTACCAGCCTCCACCACTTCCTCTGGCAGCTCATTCCATACACGTACCACCCTCTAAATTAAAAGGTTGCCTCTTAGGTCTCTTTCATATCTTTCCCCTCTCACTGTAAACCTATGCCCTCTAGTTCTGGACTCTCCCACCCCAGGGAAAAGACTTTGTCTATCTATCCTATCCATGATCCTCATGATTTCATAAACCTCTATAAGGTCAGCCCCCAACCTCTGACGCTCCAGGAAAACAGCCCCAGCCTGTTCTGTCTCTCCCAAGAGCTCAAATCTTCCAGTCTTGGCAACATCCTTGTAAATCTTTTCTGAACCCTTAAGTTTCACAACATCTTTCTGATAGGAAGGAAACCAGAATTGCACACAATATTCCAACTGTACAGCAGTAACATGACCTCCCAACTCCTGTACTCAATATCCTGACCAAATAAAGGAAAGCATGCAAAACACCATCTTCACTATCCTATCAACATGCGACTCCACTTTCAAGGAGCTATGAACTTGCACTCCAAGGTCTCTTTGTTCAGCAACACCCCCTAGGACCTTTCCATTAAGTGTATAAGTCCTGCTAAGATTTGCTTTCCCAAAATGCAGCACCTCACATTTATCTAAATTAAATTCCATTTGCCACTTCTCAGCCCATTGGCCCATCTGATCAAGATCCCATTTTAATCTGAGGTAACCTCCTTCGCTGTCCACTACACCTCCAATTTTGGTGTCATCAGCAAACTTACTTACTATACCACTTATGCTCACATCCAAAAGGTAGTGGGCCCATTATCTATTTTCAAAGTGGAATTGACAATATATTACATGTATTGACTGCCTGCAGATTGTGCAGTCTTTCAGCAAAGTAGAATGTTTAGGGTGCAGGTTTGCTCGCTGAGCTATAGGTTTGATATCCAGACATTTCATTACCTGGCTAGGTAACATCATCAGTGGTGACTTCCAAGTGAAGCGAAGCTGTTGTCTCCTACGTTCTATTTATATGTTTGTCCTGGATGGGGTTCCTAGGATTTGTGGTGATATCAAAGTTATGAAGAGAGATACATATTTTGTTTAACCAAATACAATGGCAGTGCAGAGAATTTCAGAAAAGTGCAATAAATATTTACTTTTTAACCACTTATTCAACTCATTTAAGAATTTCAAATTGAATCTGAGCTAACTTGAGAGCAAATGGCAACATTCGTTTGTTAATAGACTCACCATAAATTATGAAAGATCACTTTTATCTAAGTCACAATGTTTAATCCCAAATGGAGCAATTAAGTGCAAAGTTACTTTCAACCATTTAATAAAACACTGCAAATTTTATTTCATGTGAAAATACATTCATTTTATAATTTGGATAAGATCTTTACAAAGGAAATATACTAAACAAAATAGCTTTCCTGGGTATCGATATTGACAACAGTTATGCAGCTATTATTTGGCAATTGACCAACTAATTGAAATAATTTCAGAATAAATGAGCTGCTTTATTATTATACATTGAGATATTGCATATCTTGGCTCTCACCCAAGTATTCTCCGAAGAAAAAAATGCATCTGGATGGGGACATGAATAGGAAGAATTCAGAGGGATATGGGCCAAATGCTGGCAAATGGGTCACTAGATTAATTTAGGATATCTGGTTGGCCTGGACTGAAGGGTTTGTTTCTGTGTGCTCATTACAGACGCCCCTCTTTTGGGATCCCCATACCAGCTGTTATTTTCATGAAATAATCTGACAATTATTGACTTCCATCAACCTATTCCATCCAGAGAAATTTCCTCTCTCTGCAAAGTGTGGTTCACGTTGGCAAATTCAATCCTCCTCCGGTCCTCAGGAACACACTCTATAATGCGCAACGTTCTCAATACCTGTTTAACGTTCAGTGGGGAAACTATTTTCGGTCCAACAGGTAAACAGAATTCCTCCGAAATGTTTTTGGCAAATGCACTGCTCCCACGAGAGCTCATGGGCCCACAGTTCAAAGCTTTCAACAGCTTTTTTTCTCATTTCCCCGCCTTCCCAGGATGCAGAATTTCTCCCACCAGAAATGGTTTGCCCTGAAAAAAATCCAGCAGCAACATGATTATGGAGCTATCAGTAAAAATGCTTCATTTGGCTCAACCAAGGTTGGAAATGGAAGAACATTTCTGTTCAAAGTTACTGTTCGTTTGCCCTTTCAAAATTCCTTGAATTTAAGGTGTTCCATTGTAGCATTTAATTATGATCCATTAAAAGCAGTATCCAGTCTCATCTGAGTGAGGAACCGACTCAACAAGCGAAATAACTTTTCTGTCTGCTCTTTAGATGTGACAACCTCTCCCTCTCTGTTGATGCAACAGGATTACCAGAGCTGGAAGTACCACTCTCGGAATATAATTGCTGATTGACAGTTTACTTGAACTGCTTAACATAAGGATTTAAAAGCTGCTAGCCCGATCTCGCACAAAGCACAAAAACAAACTGTTCACCCGTGCCTGCACAGAGGAGAAATTTCACTTGGAATAGATCACAAAATAAGAACTGTTACCTGTCCCACAACTCATGTGTTTCCCATGGACAAAGTTAAACATCACACAACACCAGGTTATAATCCAGCAGGTTTGTTTGGAAGCACAAGCTTTCGGAGCGCCGCTCCTTCATCAGGTAGTTGTGGAGAATGAGATCATGATCACAATTTATATCCAAAGGAGTCTAGGGTCATGGAAATGTGACATATCAAACAATTTTAGATTAAATCCTTCATCTTTTAGAATAGGTTTCTGCTCTTTGGTTTGTTAATCCCAGAACTTCTTTTTTGTTACCTTCTCAAGAATGTCATTCAAATGCAGAGCTTTTCTAACAATAAGTGTGAATTCTGTCTGCGCCCGAATGTTGAGTCAGACTAACATTTTTCTTAGAGAAAAACTCTACATTTAAATTACATTTTTTGAGAAAGTAATTTACAGATTAGGGTGTAGACCTTAGGGTGGATAGGCTGTGCTAAATTACCCATAGTGACCAGGGATGTGAAACTTAGGGTGGATTGGCCATGGGAAATATGGAGTAAGGGGGTGGGTATGTGTGGGATGCTGTTCAGAGGGCCAGTGTGGAATAGATGGGCTGAATGGCCTGTTTCCACATTGTTGGGATTCTATGACTCCCACCACAAAGGAGCATTTTATCTGCATCTATCCTGTCAAGCCCCTTTCAGAATTCTACTGGTTTCAATAAGATCACTTCTGGTTCAGAGAGGTAGACAGCACAGAAATAGACCCTTTGGTCCAACTCATCCATGGCGACCAGGGTTCCCAAACTAAACTAGCCTCACTTGCCTGCGTTTGGCCCAAATCCCTCTAAACCTTTCTATTCATGTACCCATCCAAATGTCGTTTAGACTTTGTAAACGTACCTGCATTGACCACATCCTCAGCAAGTTCATTCCACGTGTAAACCGCCCTCTGTCAAAACATTGCCCCTCGGGTTCCTTTTAAATCTCTCTCCTCTCACTTTAAAGAAATATGCCCCCTAGTCTTGAGCTCCCCAATGCTAAGGAAGAGCCCTTTGCTATTCACCTTACCTCCACTCCTCATGATTTTATCAATCTCAATAATGTCACCCCCCAACCTCCTGTGCTGCAGTGAAAAAAGTCCCAGCCTCTCATTATAACTCAAACCCTCCAGTCCTGGCAACATCCTGGTAAATCTTTACCGAACCCTCTCTAATAGTATTCTTCCTGTTACAGGGACACGAGAACCATACTCAGTACTCTGAAAGTGGCCTCACCAACATCCTGTACAACCTCAACATGATGTCCCAACTCCTATACTCAATGGGGTGAACAATGAAGGTAAGTATGCTAAACGCCTTCTTAACCACCCTGTCTCGCAGTGAAGCAACTTTGAAAGAACTGTGTACCTGAACCCCATCATGTCTCTCTCTTACAGCATGACATAGGGCCCTACCATTAACTGTACAAGTCCTGACCTTCCTTGCTTTAGCAAAGCGCAAGCCCTTGCTTTTATTCATACCTCACTCATACACACGTGCTCTCTCAGACACGCACACATACACCCCCAACACACTCTCAGGCATATACTCCATCACACTCTTATGTGCACTCATGCATAAACTCACATATCACTTTTTGGGCAAATTTGTATTGGCAGAATTATGTTTGTAGATACATTCAATTTTGCTCAAAAAGTGCACAGTCTGCAGGCAGTCAATCCATGTAATATTTTATAAATTCCTACTTTGGAAATAGAACCAGTCTGATTCAAAATTGAGACATTTGACACACTCGAACCTCACACCTTTATCGGGGCTGTCTGGGCTGAGTTGTCACTTTTTTTAAAAAAAACTTAAGTCATCTTGAGAATGTGAATCAAAAGATGTTCTGGGATTTACATAATAATGAACTGAAACCTGCAACACATTCTAAAAGGTGAAAGACTTAACAGCAATCTTGGTTTGTTCCATATATCCTATCAGTTGCATGACACTGTGATCTTTTGCTATAAAATCTGTGTCTTATGATCCTGCTCCACAGCTACCCGATGAAGCAGCAGTGCTCCAAAAGCTTACACTTACAAATAAACCTGTTGGACTATAACCTGGTGTTGTGTGATTTTTAACTTCATCCAGGCGAGTCCACCACCGGCTCCTCCACATCATTTCTAGTGAGCACAGCCCACACCTCCCAATGCTGCCAGTAAACTTTACAACGCCGATGAAATGACACACTATGCACTCCTGAAAAATTCACAATTTCTAACGAAACTGGCTGCTCATTCACTGATCCATCTGATACGCCACATTGGAAGCTTAGTGCAGGAAGCTGAAAGAAATGAGCAGCTTTAAAACAAAAACCTTGGAGCTCAAAGCTTTCAATGAGAGTCTGAGCCGGGGGTAATTTCAGGTAACTTTTATTGAGATCCAACTTTGTTACAGCTTCAAACCCCCTCAGCAAAAAGGCAGAGAAAAAGTAGCTGCTTTTTAAACAGTTCAAGGTCAAAACGCACACGCTACCCCACCACCCCCCTACCCACCTCACTTCTTTACTATTGGTCACCACCAAGTTGTCCCTTTGTAATTGGATCCTTGGTACAGCCGTAACCCGGAGGAAGTATTGCCTCACTCGGCAATTTCAACCCATACCCTGTATCGCACCATCTGCTGCAGTGGGATTCAAACCCGGGGCCCCTGGAACTGGGTTGATAGTCCAGTCGATACTGGCACTCAGCCATCGTGCCTTAAATCCCCCTGCAATGGTACATGAACTCCCTGGTGCCTCTGGAGGTTGGTAGAGCTGGTGAAGCCCTTCCCGCACAGGGGGCAGCTGAAGGGCCTCTCTCCTGTGTGGATCCGCTGGAGGGTCAGCAGGTTGGAGGCCTGGGTAAATCTCTTCCCGCACCCGGGGCAACTGAAGGGCCTCTACCCCGTGTGGACCCGCTGGTGCCTCAGCAGAGTGGAGGAATCGCTGAAGGCCTTCCTGCACACTCGGGGCAGCTGAAGGGCGTCTCCCCAGTGTGGATCCGCTGGTGGGTTAGCAGGGTGGAGGAAGTGCTGAAGCCCTTCCCGCAGATGGGACAGGGGAACGGGCTCTCCCTGGTGTGGCTGCGCCGATGAGTCTCCAGGACAGACGGGACACAGAAGCTTTTCCTGCAGTTGCCACACTTCCACTGTTTCTCCACGGGGCTGGATTCCTCAGGTTTCTCCATGGCCGAAGCTTCAGTTACACACAAATGCGTGTGGAGCCCCTCCCCACCGTGAATTCCTCTTCCCAGGCCGTATAACTGTTTCAGGCTCAACACTCAGTGCGCTGCAACAGTAGGGTCTCTCATCCAGTCCCACTGATGCTGAAAACTTACTCAAACAGGAACCAAAATGCTTTGCTCCTTCTCACAGAATCATAGATGAACACCGTTGCAGTCCCGATGGATTGCGTGACTGTCAGACATTGACGTCAAAGTGAGGACTGCAGACGCTGGAGAGTCAGTGTCGAAAAGTGTGCCGCTGGAAAAGCACAACAGGTCAGGCAACATCTGAGGAGCAGGAGAGTCAATGTTTCGGGCATAAGCCCTTCATCTGTTGATTTTGAAGCTTCAGTCTTCAGATCTTCAAATACACGGTTAAAAACAGATTACAAAAGTCATCACTATCAGTGCAGGGTAGAAATTCAGAACAAGCAATTCTACTTTGTGGAATATTCTTTTCTTTTGTTGTTCCACAAAATTGAAAGCACTCCCACACCCTCTTCCCCCTCTGTTCTCACTCCGCTCTATCTAATTCTCCTGAAGGTGCTGATTCAGGATCTTACAGGGGCAGAAAAGCAAAAACGTCAAGACTGACATCTCTCTGAATTTTGGATACCTCCACCTGAAAGTTAATATCTTTCACAACACTGGGATCCTGCTGAGAGTGAGCAGGTCTGATTTTGGGAAGCAAAAAAAAAGTGTCAATTCAGGGTGAACCTGCAACGCAGCTTCTTGAGGAAGGACCAGACACAAAAGGGTTAACGACCCCGAGAAGGTGGGAGTAAAATGAGACATCAAGGCATTAACACCGACACACTTCAGTCAAACTCTTCTGCTCCCAGTCAGGGCAAAACATGCTCTGAAAGTCCAGCCTTCACAACCACACTTCTGCTTCCACTGAAGACAATTAGAATCACACAGCACAGAAAGTGACCCTTTGGCCCAACCTGCCCAGATATCCTAAATTAATCTAGTCACGTTTGCCATCACTTGGCCGCAATATGGGCTGGGTCCTGGCAGCTGGGACTAAATTGGGTTGGCTATCTTGTCAGCAAGGACGGGTTGGACCGAAGGGTCTGTTTCTGTGCTGTACATCTCTATGACTCCAGTCGCATTTGCCATCACTTGGCCCTGACCCAACTGAACCCTTCATATTCATATGCCCATCCAGGAGCCTTTTAACTTGTCATCGTATCAGCACCCACCACTTCCTCTGGCAGCTCACGCCATCGCTCAAGCGACTCCACGTTGAAAGCGACTGGTCTGGTGCACCAAATGACACCAGGATAATCTCAGATCATTCCAGATCGCATCGATACTCAGTCAGTGGCTTTCCCGATCAGGATGTTGTACGTGATCAAACAGGTCCATGGGTAGGCGATCCCCCACCTCTTAGTTCAAGTATCTCTACGAGAACTCCCTTGCTGGAGGGTCCCTTGGAGTCACTTCAACTGGACTTCATTGAGTTGGAGAAATGAGTTGAGTTGCTATAAATGTGTTTTGCTTGTTGCTGATGTCTTTTGTAAGTGGATTGAAGCCTACCCTCCTCCTAATGCTACTGCTGAGACTGTGGTGAAGATTTTGTTTAAGGAAGTAATTCCCTGCTTCAGTATACCTGCGTACATTAGCTCGGACAATGGACCACACTTTGTCGGTAATATTAACGGAGAACTCTGTTCCCAGCTTTGTATTTGTCGGTATCTGCATGGTGCTTATCATCCTCAGGCGGCTGGCATTGTTGAATGTTTTAACCAAACTCAAGACTAAACTTGCCAAATTAATGGCAGAGTATGGCCTCTCCTGGTCATGCTAATCCCTGTGGCCTTATTCCAGATGCGATCCATATCTGCAGGCAAGACACGAATGTCTCCAGCTGAGAGTTTCTCTGGTCACTGCCTCCGTACCCCTTGGAACGATTTGATTCCCTTCTGAGTCCACTTCCACCACATAACCAAAGCAATCATTGGTTATGTTCTTGCTCTAACCAATGTTATGCGTGCCTTTCACTCTCAGGAGCGTGCGGCCTACAGCGATGTTCCCTCCCTTTCAGCCTTGTCACGGGTAGAGCCTGGTTCGTTGGTGCTCGTCAAGAACTGGACTGGCAAAGGTCTCCAACCTCGTTGGGATGGCCCCTTCCAGGTTTTACTTCCCACCCCTACGGCGGTCCCAGTCGCTGGGCGCTCAGCTTGGGTCCAACTGCACCGTTGTAAATTGATTGACCGCACCAATCAAAAGGGGGGAAGAGGAGGAGAGAATCCTGGAATCTCAACAAAAGGAGTGGACCCTGTCCATTTGGGTTTTGAATTTTGCTGTTGTTCTCATGTTAATCTTATTACAGATACTTGAACTAAGAGGAGGGACATGTGGTGGATCGCTTATCTCCTCACCTTTCTGATCACGTACAACATCCTGATGGGGAAAGCCACTAACTATGGATGCGACCAGGAATGATCAGAGATTATCCACCACCCATGCTGAGGAGATGTCGTCCAGTGCACCGGACCAGACGCCTTTGACGTGTGGAACGTGATGAAGATTGATTATTGCAATGGACTCTTACATCAGAAAGACCAGATGGTCCATCTGGACAGTAGAAATCAGTGAGAGTTATCATGTCGTTACCATGTTTTTTTTATTTTACCTGCAGTCGCAAGCCTCGTGAGGATAAAAATGATCAACCCCGTTATTATGGTAAATATGCCCAGGAACATCATCCCTTTTTGTAGGACGGACCGACTCGAGAAAAGGGAAGCCTGATAGGAGAAACTCCTCAATCCACAAACAACTTATTTACACAGGCCCACAGAACGCTCTTCACCCCAGAGGCAGTAGTATGTTACTCCTCTCTATCGGGAGATGACTTACTTGCCCTGTCCCCAGTCCCCGATTCATCTATTCATCAGACTTCCTACTGTCGACCCCGCGAAGAGAAATATCACTTTCCAATACCTCGGGTCTGTGTATACAAACAGGTGGTGTAACACTGGCTGGGGTACAGCAGGCCTTATGCGGCACATGGACCTTTTCTCTTTTCAGAATCTGATACTGTCACCAAGACCATGTACAATTGAGCTAAGGGAGAGCCCAATGGGAACAGCATTCTGAGGACCGTGGGTGGCACAGTGGTTCGCACTGCTGCCTCACAACGCCAGAGACCCGGGTTCAATTCCCGCCTCAAGTGACTGACTGTGTGGAGTTTGCACATTCTCCCCGTGTCTGCGTGGGTTTCCTCCAGGTGCTCCGGTTTCCTCCCACAGTCCAAAGATGTGCAGGTCAGGTGAATTGGCCATGGTAAATTGCCCATAGTGTGAGGTAAGGGGTAGCTGTCTAGGGGTATGGGTGGGTTGCGCTTCGGCGGGGCGGTGTGGACTGATAGGGGAAACTCCTCAATCCACAAACAACTTATTTATACAGGCCCACAGAACGCTATACACCCCAGAGGCAGTAGTATGTTACTCCTCTCTATCGGGAGATGACTTACTTGCCTGTCCCCAGTCTCCGATTCCAATCTATTCATCACTGTTTCCACACTGTAAGTAATCTAATCTAAAACGTCGACCCTTTACTCCTGTAGATCTGACCAGACCCCTTGCTGTCACATTTCAGTAACCTATTTTGACAAACTCTCCCTAATATACACCAAACCAGACTATTATTTCTTCAGCTAAGGTAAAGCTATCAATTTCCTTGTCCTGGATGGCAAAGATGTCCTTCATAAGGTAACCGTCGGAGCCCTTGTTCCCACAACAGTACCTTGTCCTGGCCAGTGGACAAGTCGATGGAACCTCCATCTGAGGAGGATGCAGCGGTCGGTCTCAGCCAACCTTGCTCCAATTGGAAGGATCCCAAGGGACTGCGTGACAATACAGGACACCCGATAGGCTGGGGAATCCAGAGTACCCTGAGGTTGGAAGGATCGGCAGGAGTGACAAGTTAAAAGAACCGCAATTCCCTCTTTTGCGGCCTGACCATTCGAGGAAATAAGACTAAAGAGGCTCTGGAACATAGTAAACTGGGATTATCAGACCTGTGTCTTTACTCTATGCAGAATCGGTATGCCTTAGACGATAATACTCGCCCGGGAGAGTGAGGTCTGCACCATTGTCCAAGATAAATGCACTATGGGCATTCCTGATCTCACTGGCAATATTACTAAGATACAAGCAGAGATCCAGAATGACTGAAGGGACCAGTTGGGAAAACTGCAGATCGGGCTGATGGTACAATTGGCTTATTAATTTAGCTATGTCTGTTTGTCGGTATTGGTATTGTTAGGTGTTTAATTGCTCGGCTTATGAGGTCCCTTAGTGATATAGATTTGCCCCAGAAGATGCTCCTTTTGCGATCCGATGGCTCACCCACACGTGTCGATGGTGATGATAAATATGACCAGATGAGCTGCGAAGATGGTGGTGCCGCTCTGCAGGATGTTGATGGCTGGACCACCTTGAAGGGCATTTGTTTGGACTAGCTTTCTCTTTCAGTGATCGCGGTGCAATCAAAGGGAGGAATGAGGGTGTGGACATCTGGGTGAGAAAGTCTATAGCCTTAAAACTTGCCTTTAAACATTTAGACTAAAATGTAATGCTGAATTATTGAATACATTTACTGCACCAGAAAGTAAACAGGCCGGAAGGCTCAGAAAGAGGAGAGAACTTAAAGATAGGGACACCTGGGGTCACCAAATGATAACAGGATGCTGTGAGGCAATTAAGGACGTTTGCCTCAGCATCGGTGAATCTGTGTGAACAGGACACCAAGTGATAACATTCACAGCCGTTCCCTTGTGAGACCATTTTAGTGCTGAGGCTGTTCAATCCCGTAGAAAATTAACTCTTAGTGCTTATCTGCTATGGATTGAAAAGAATTGCATTTTGGGACTTTATAATGATATTGAGTAGCCATTACTGGTTATTAAATACAAACTCTGTAAAAGGAAATATTGATAAAGCTTTACCTTACTTACTGCAGCCGAGGCTCCAGCGGAGGAAACAGGCCGCGGGCACACTTCCGGCTTCGGGAGGGCCACGCCTCCTGGTCCCGCCCCCTCCTCGTCCAAGGCGACGCGTAAGCCCCGCCCCTTCCAAACGCAGATCGAAAACCCCGCCCCCAGACTAAACCCCGCCCCTCCTGGTAAACCCCGCCCACCCAGGTGAGTTTGGAAGCACGAGCTTCTGCAGCGCTGCTCCTTCTGCGGGTAGCTGTGCTGCAGGATCATAAGACACAGAATTAATTGCAAAACTTCACAGTGTCATGCAACCGATGCAATATTTGGAACAAACCTGGACCGCTGCTGAGTCCTTCATCTTTTAGAATGGGTTGCAGGTTTCAGTTCATCAATATATAAATGCCAGAATTTTAGATCAGATTCCCTCCAGTGTGGAAACAGGCCCTTCGGCCCAACAAGTCCACACCGACCCACTGAAGAGCAAAACACCCAGCCCCATTCCCCATCACCAAACACTACGGAGCAATTTAGCTTGGCCAATTCACCCTAACCCGCACATCTTTGGACTGTGGGAGGAAATCCACGCAGACGCGGGGGGGGGGGGGGGGGGGGGAGAGAATTGAACCTGGGGCTCTGGTGCTGTGAGGCAGCAGTGCTAACCACAAAAAAATGAGGAATAGGGATGCAAGGCAGGATTTCAGGGAGCTAGCGTGGAAGCTGAGGGCTAGAACAAACAGAGTGGTTATCTCTGAATTGTTGCCTCCTTTCCCAGGTATCTGACCCTTGTCTTTTGTGTCCTCCCATACCCTTCCTGTTATCCCTTGACCCCAGTCTCCTTTTTGTTATTTCTTCTACTGCCTCCACCATCATTTTGGCTTTCTGTTTCTGCTTCTCGTCTTCCCTTTTCACATACACTTTCTGTGCCTCACGTAACAGCTCTTCCATCCGTCTTTCACTCCATCCATCTAATTTCTGTAATTTCTTTTGTATGCCCGGCCTGATTTCGTTACAAACTGGACCTTTAAGAGTCCCTGTGCTATCTGATTATCGGGATCCATTCCCAAACACTTCCTTGTGGCCTCCTTGAGCCTTTTAAGAAATGCAGAAGTGGTTCCATCCTTCTCTTGTCGTACTTCAAAGGCCTTAACAAAGTTTTATGATCTTGGTGCCGCCTCTTTAATTCCTAATATTCCCATTTCTCACAGATCCCGCATTGACTCCCTATCTTCTCTGTCATTATTTTCCAAATGAGGGTCAACATTTGGGAATTTCTGTTCTGCTGGGGCCCCTTCTTCCCCAACTGCGTGCCTCTTTTCCCATTGCTATAAAGCTGCTCTCCTAATCATACCTCGTTCTTCCCCTGAAAATAACGTTCCTAAAATTGCCATTAGTTCTCCCCAGGTATATAAATTAGGCCCTAGGAATTGCTCTAATTGTTCGGCTAGTCCAACCGGATCCTCTATAAACTTTTCATTTCCTTTGTAAAGACCCTAACTTCACTGCTAGTTAAGGGAGCGTTTACATATCCGATTGTACCTTCCCCAATTGGAACCTCTCAGAAGGGACATAATTTTACATTTTCCATTATCTCTGCCCCTCCTTTACGTGTGGTGGCTCGAGTGACTCTGCCCCCCCCCCCAGGTTCTGCATCTTTTAGTTCAGAGTCCATTCCCATTTCTGTGTCTGGACTCGGTTCTACTTCGGGAGCTGTAGGCTCGTTCCGGGGAGTAGTATATGGGGGCGGCAAACACGTTAAGGGATCCTATTGTGGCTTCCCTTGTTCATTCTTTTTCTGTTCTTTCCCTGATTCCTCCCTATTCATGGGATATAATTTTACTCCCGCGCTCCCTATCCAACAAACCGCATAATTGGACTGTTTTTGACTGTACGCTTCTTTCCGATTGACATATATATTAAGATCTTGACACAGCCAATCCTCATCGGACCCATATTTGGGCAAAAAAATACCAGGCGCCTTAATACTTTATCTAGTCCAGACAAAACAACAATAGTTTACCATTGTAGCCTTATCTTTCCCCCGCGTCGGGGAGTTGTGTTCCCAATTTCCCAACATTCTCCCCAAAGGACTGTCGGGTGAAATATATTCCCCTTGAACGTTATTTACAGATCGATCGTTACCCAGCCAACTCCCCGTGCCTCCCATTGTTGCTAATTTAATTAATCTTAACGAGGTCCGGTGTCACCTTTTTCCACACCCCTTCAGGGTCCTGACTGGACACCTTACTCGTCCGATTAATCTGACCAACTATATGCTTTTTGAGACTTCAACTGCTTTCCATAAATTACTTTGATGTAAGGATAAAAGAGATTAGTTAGAAACTGATAGTAAGGCAGTTATGACCTGTAAAAAGAACAGGAGTTAACACTTTATTTCATAATCTGTAAAATCCTTAACCTTAAAAGAAATCATGTTAAAATTTCCACAGTAGAAATCAGATTCAAAACAGTCCTGGATCTCAAGCTCCAGGGAACAAAGCAGAAACATTCAATCACCAACAAACAAATGTGCATTCAAACCAAATCACAACGGGTTAAACTTTCTAGTTGCTGTACAGCTCTTTCTCTCTCTCTCACACACACACACACACAGACACCGTGTCTCACAGACACTTTGAGCTTTCCGCAACAACTCCTCTAGCTTTTGAATATTCATCTGGACGTCTGGTCATAAGTTAGTTATGAAGGGCATCCTCAGTAGCCCTTCAACTACTAGCCCTTCTGACACTGGCTGTTTTCCATTGACATATGCTTAATTTTATATATCACCAATTCCCCATACTTTTATATGTCCTGACCACCAAGGCAAGACATAAAAGGTCTCTCTTCTGACCTTGGTCTGTGCACAGAGTTACCTGGTCATTTCGGTGCGCCCCGTCCCGCAGCAATTCTTGCAGTAAATACCGCTGCCCCCAGTCGCCCGGATATATCCTTGAAGACCTTTCCCTACCTGGTTCCTGTGCACAAGAGCTGCCCGACCTAACCCGCCGCGTCTGCCCGCCTTGTTTCCAGGGTCTCCCAGTCCGGATCGTACTCGCCCAAACCGCGAACGACAAGCAAGGGAGTCGAAGATCACCGAAATCGGCGAGGTGCACCTCCACGGTCATCCCAAGAGTGTCGAGCGGTCTGAGTCTTGGACCCCGGAACGAGGCCCCCAATTGTGAGAAACAGAACTCACTCACAAATCAATCAGCCTGAGACAAAGCCTTGGAAACAAGAACAATTTATTACAGTCTTCTAAGTACTGGACGCTTCTGCAATCAAGCAGAAATGCGTGCCAAAACAGAGCCTGTTCGCTTTCTTATTCAGTTTACAAGTTGCGGAATCACTTTATTGCGGAATCACTTTACTTCAGCTTTATTGTGAAATACCCCTGCTGCTTCTTCTTGTGGTCCACTGCAACACTTTAAAGTTATTCCCTAGCTTAAAACTATTTTCTTTAAAGAACCCTCTATATTCATTACAGTCTTAGCCTTAAGTATGCTACATGGTACAAGAATTCCTCGACCGTTTGTATAATGTTCCCCTTCCCTTCCCCCCACTACACCCCCTCACCCATCTGCAAAAACATTTCTAATCTCCCACAGAAAGAGGGATAGGGATGTAAGGCAGGATTTCAGGGAGCAGGGTGAAAGCTGAGGGCTAGAACAAACAGAGTGGTTATCTCTGGTTTGTTCCCCGTGCCACGTGATAGCAAGGCAAGGAATAGGGAGATATATCAGCTGAACACCTGGCTGCAAGGATGGTGCAGGAGGGAGGGTTTCAGGTTTTTGGATAATTGGGGAAGGTGGGACTTGTACAAACAGGACAGTCTTCACTTGAACCAGAGGGGTACTAATATCCTGGGTGGGAAATTTGCTGGTGCTATTCGGGTGGGTTTGAACTAGCTCAGCAGGGGGATGGGAACGGGGGGGTGTAGCTGCAATGCACAGGAGGATGAGAGTAGGAAGGACAGGGACAGGATTTCAGGGTCACAGGAATGTGCTGGCAGACAGTGAAGTGATTTGAAGTGTGTCTACTTCAACGCCAGAGTATCCGCAATAAAGTCGGTGAGCTTGCAGCATGGATAGGTACCTGGGACTTGGATGTTGTGGCCATTTCGGAGACATGGAGAGAGCAGGGTGAGGAATGGATGTTGCAGGTTCCAGGGTTTTGATCTTTCATTAAGAACAGCCAAGGCGGTAAAAGAGGGAAAGGCGTGGCCTTGTTAGTCAAGGATAGTATAACGGTGGCTGACAGAACTTTTGATGAGGACTGTTCTACTGAGGTAATGTGGGCTGAGGTTAGAAACAGGAGAGGAGAGGTCACACTGCTTGCAGTTTTTTTTATAGGCCTCCGCAGAGTTCCAGGGAGATGGAAGAGGGGATTAGCAAAATTATTCTGGGTAGGAGTGAAAGGAACAGGCTGGTCATTATGGGGGACTTTAACTTCCCCAACATTGACTGGAAATGCTTTCATTCTAGTACGTCGTATGGATCAGTTTTTGTCCAGTGTGTGCAGGAGGGCTTTCTGACACAGTATGTCGAAGGGCCGACAAGAAGGGAGGTCACACTGGATCTGGTGCTTGGTAACGAACCAGGCCAGGTGTTTGATTTAGTGGAAGGTGAGCACTTTGGAGAGAGTGACCATAATTCAGTTAAGTTTCATTTAGCAATGTAAAGGGATAGGAACATGCCACAGGTCAAGAGTTATTGATGGGGCAAGGGCAATTATAATCAATTATGCAAGACTTAGGATGCATAGAATAGGGTAGCAAAATGCAGGGGATGGGAACAATTGAAATGTGGAGCTGGTTTAAGGAACAGATATTGTGTGCCCTTGATAGGTATGTCCCTGTCAGGCAGGAAGTGATAAGGTAAGGGAACCGTGGTTTACAACAGAAATTGCATCTCTTGCTACAAAGAAGAAGGAGGCTTACGTGTTGATGAGGCAAGATGGTTCAGATGAGGTGATGGAGAGTTACAGATCAGCTAGGAAGGATTTAAAGAGAGAGTTAAGAGCAAAGAGAGGACATGAGCAGTCGTTACCAAATAGAATAAAGGAGAACCTAAAGCTTTCTATAGGTATGTGAGGAATAAAAGGATGATTAGGGTAGGAATAGGGCCAGTCAAAGATAGAAGTGGGAAGTTGAGTGTGGGCCCTGTGGAGATTGGAGAGGTGTTAATGAATATCTCTCATCGGTCTTCACTCAGGAAAAGGAGAATATTGTAGAGGAGAAGAATGAGGTACGAGATATTAGACTCAAAAGGATCGAGGTTAGTTGCACACAGGTGTTATCAATTCTAGAAGGAGTGAAAGTAGACAAGTGCCCTGGGCCCGATGGGATTTATCCAAGGATTCTCTGGGAAGCGAGGGAGGAGATAGCAGAGCCTTTGGTTTTAATATTTGAGTCGTCATTGTCTACAGGTTTAGTGAGCCTTACTTCTGTTGAAGAAAAGCTTTTGGAAAGGAATATTAGAGATAGGATTTATAATCATCTAGCAAGCAACAGTTTGATTTCAGATAGTCAACATGGTTTCATCAAGGGCAGATCGTGTCTCACAAACCTTATTGAGTTTTTTGAGAAGGTGACCAAGCATGTAGATGAGGATAGGGCAGTTGACGTGGTGTACATGGACCTCAGTAAAGGTTCCACATGGTAGGCTGTTGGAGAAAATGCAGAGGCATGGGATTGAGGGTGATTTAGCAGTTTGGATTAGAAACTGGCATTCTGAAAGAAGGCAGCGAGTGGTGGTTTATGGAAAATATTCAGCCTGGAGTCCGGTTTCTAGTGGTGTGCCACAAGGATCTGTTTTGGGACTACTGCGGTTTGTCATTTTTAAAATGACTTAGGTGCAGGCATAGGTGGATGGATTAGCAGAATTGGGCTGAGAGGTGGCAAATGGAGTTCAATGCAGTTAAATGTGAGGTGATTCACTTTGGGAAGAATAACAGGAAGGCAGTGATCTTGCAGTCCATGTGCATAGATCCCTGAAAGTTGCCACTCAGGTGGATAGTGCTGTGAAGAAGGCATACAGTGTGTTAGGTTTCGTTCGTAGAGGGATTGAGTTCCGGGGAACCGCAATATCACGCTGCAACTATACAAAACGCTAGTGCGGCCACACTTGGAATATTGTGTATAGTTTTGGTCCCCATATTTCAGAAAGGATGTGGGAAGCATTGGAAACGGTGCAGAAGAGGTTTACCAGGTTGTTGCCTGGTCTGGAGGGAGGGTCTTATGAGGAAAGGCTGAGAGACTTGGGTCCGTTCTCATTGCAAAGAAGAAGGCTAAGAGGGGATTTGATAGAGACATATAAGATGATCAGAGGATTAGATAGGGTAGACAGTGAAAGAATCTTTCCTAGGATGGTGACATCAGCTTGTACAAGGGGGCATAACTAGAAACTGAAGGGTGATAGATTTAAGACAGATGTCAGAGGCAAGTTCTTTATGCAGAGTGTGGTAAGGGTGTGGAATTCCCTACCTGCTAAGGTAGTCAACTCAGCCACATTGGGGAGATTTAAACAATCCTTAGATAAGCGCATGGTTGATTTTGGGATAGTATCAGGGAACGAGCTGAGAATAGTTCACAGGTCGCGTAACATCGAGGGCGGAAGGGCCTGTTGTGCGCTGTATTGTTCTATGTTCTTTGTTCTATGTTCTAAACTTAGTGCAGGAGGCTGAAAGAAATGAACAGCTTTAAAACAAAAACCTCTTGGAGCTCAAAGCTTTCAATGAGAGTCTGAGCCCGGTGGTAAGTTCAGGTAACCTTTATTGCGACCCAACTTTGTTACAGCTTCAGATCCCCCCAGCAAAAAGGCAGAGAAAAAGCAGTTGCTTTTTGAGCACCTCAAGGTCAAAGTGCACACACCATACCTCCCCTGTCCCACCCCCCTCACTGTCTTTACTATTGGCCAGCACCAAGTTGTCCCTTTGTAATCGAATCCTTGGTACAGCCGTAACCCGGAGGAAGTATTGCCTCACTCAGCAATTTCAACCCATATCCTGTCTCCAAGTAAGTTTCTCCCCGCTCATTTGCCAGGAAGGGGCAGTGTAGTGTCAACCAGACTGCTGTGGGTCTGGAGTCACGTGTAGGCCAGACCGGGTAAAGGATGCAGCTGGAACGACAGAGTGAATCCTTTCCCACAATGGCGGTTCCCTTCCCTAACAAGGGAGAGAGTGAATCCGATGGGGGCTTTCTCCTCCACACCACCCCCTCCCTGAAACGGTCTCATCGTTAGATTCCGAACTCCACATTTCTGACCAAATACCAATTCTGCCATCTGTCATGGCGGGATTCGAACCCAGGAGTCCCCAGAACCGGGTTGATAGTCCAATCGATAATGGCACTCAGCCGTCACTCCTTCAATCCCCCTGCGATGGCACGTGAACTCGCTGGTGCTCCTGCAGGTGGGAGGAGTAGGTGAAGCCCTTCCCGCACTGAGAGCAGGTGAACGGCCTCTCCCTGGTGTGGATCCATTGATGCCTCAGCAGGGTGGAAGATGTGCTGAAGCCCTTTCCACACTTGGGGCAGCTGAAGGGCCTCTCTCCCGTGTGGACCCGCTGGTGAGTCAGCAGGTGGGACGAATACCTGAAGGCCTTCCTGCACTCGGGGCAGCTGAAGGGCCTCTCCCCCGTGTGGACCCGCCAGTGGGTCAGCAGATGGGAGGAATGCCTGAAGCCCTTCCCGCACTGAGAGCAGGTGAAGGGCCTCTCCCCCATGTGGACCCGCTGGTGGGTCAGCAGGTGGGAGGAGCAGGTGAAGCCCTTCCTGCACTGAGAGCAACTGAACTGCCTCTCCTCCATGTGGACACGCTGGTGCCTCAGCATGGTGGAGGCCTGTGTAAAGGCCTTCCCACACTCGGGGCAGCTGAAGGGCCTCTCCCCTGTGTGGACCCGCTGGTGCCTCAGCAGGGCGGAGGAGCAGGTGAAGCCCTTCCCGCACTGAGAGCAGGTGAACGGTCTCTCCCCCGTGTGGACATGCTGGTGGGTCAGCAGGGAGGAGGAATTGCTGAAGGCCTTCCCACACTCGGGGCAGCTGAAGGGCCTCTCCCCCGTGTGGACCCGCCGGTGGGTCAGCAGGTGGGAGGAATCGCTGAAGGCCATCCCGCACTGAGAGCAGGTGAACGGCCTCTCCCCCGTGTGGACACGCTGGTGCCTCCGCAGGGAGGAGGAATCGCTGAAGGCCTTCCCACACTTGGGGCAGCTGAAGGGCCTTTCCCCCGTGTGGACCCGCCGGTGGGTCAGCAGGTGGGAGGAATTGCTGAAGGCCTTCCCACACTCTGGGCAGCTGAAGGGCCTCTCCCCCGCGTGGACCCGCTGGTGGCTCCGCAGGTTGGAGGAGCAGGTGAAGCCCTTCCCGCACTGAGAGCAGCTGAACGGCCTCTCCCCCGTATGGACATGCTGGTGGGCCAACAGGGTAGAGGAATTGCTGAAGGCCTTCCCGCACTCGGGGCAGCTGAATGGCCTCTCCCCTGTGTGGACACGCTGGTGCCTCAGCAGGTGGGAGGAATACCTGAAGCCCTTCCCGCACTGAGCGCAAATGAAGGGCCTCTCCTCCGTATGGACCTGCTGGTGGGTCAGCAGGTGGGAGGAGCAGGTGAAGCCCTTCCCACACTGAGAACAGGTGAACGGCCTCTCCCCCGTGTGGACCCGCCGGTGCCTCAGCAGGGTGGAGGAATTGCTGAAGGCCTTCCCACACTCTCGGCAGGTGAAGGGCCTTTCCCCCGTGTGGACACGCTGGTGCCTCAGCAGGGTGGAGGCCTGGGTAAAGGCATTCCCGCATTCTGGGCAGCTGAAGGGCCTCTCCCCCGTGTGGACCCGCTGGTGGGTCAGCAGGGTGGAGGCCTGGGAAAAGGCCTTCCCGCACTCTTGGCAGCTGAAGGGCCTCTCCCCTGTGTGGACCCGCTGGTGGGTCAGCAGGTGGGAGGATGTGCTGAAGGCCTTCCCGCACTCTGGGCAGCTGAAGGGCCTCGTCCCCGAGTGTTTCTGCTGGTGGGCCAACAAGTGGGAGGAATGTCTGAAGGCCTTCCCGCAGTCGGTGCAGGGGAATGGCCTCTCCCCGGTGTGACTGCGCCGATGAGTCTCCAGGGCAGACGGGACACGGAAACCTTTTCCACAGTCGCCACACTTCCACGGTTCTTCTACAGGGCGGGATTCCTCAGGTTTCTCCATGGCCACAGCTTCAGCTGCACACAAACACGTGTAGAGCTCCTCCCTGCCGTGAAATCCCCTTCCCAGGCCGTATAACTGTTTCAGGCTCCACACACAGTGCGCTGCAACAGTGGGGGCTCTCGTCCAGTCCCACTGATGCTGAAAACGTCCTCAAACAGGAACCAAAAAGCGTTGATCCCGCTGACAGAAATCACAGTCAAAAATCGTTGCGGTCCCGATCGATTGTGTGACTGTCAGACATTGACATCAAAGTGAGGACTGCAGACGCTGGAGAGTCAGTCAAAAAATGTGGCGCTGGAAAAGCACAGCAGGTCAGGCAGCATCTGAGGAGCAGGAGAGTCAATGTTTCGGGCATAAGCCCTTCATCCGTTGATTTTGAAACTTCCCTCTTCAGATTTTCAACTTCTCTGCAAAAGGAGATTACAAAAGTCATCACTATCAGTGCAGGGTAGAAATTCAGAACAAGTAATTCTATAATCTGTGGAATATTCTTTTGTTGTTCCACAAAATTGAAAGCACCATCCCACTCTCTCTCCCCCTCTGTTCTCACTCCGCTCTAACTAATTCCCCTTAAGGTGCTGATTCAGGATCTTACAGGGGCAGAAAAAGCAAAAACATCAAGACTGACATCTCTCTGAATTTTACATACCTCCAACTGAAAGTTAATATCTTTCACAACACTGGGATCCTGCTGAGAGTGAGCAGGTCTGATTTTGGGAAGCAAAAAAAAAGTGTCAATTCAGGGTAAACCTGCAACGCAGCTTCTTGAGGAAGGACCAGACACAAAATGGTTATCGACCCCAGGAAGGTGGGAGCAAAATGAGATGTCAAGGCATTAACACTGACACACTTCAGTCAAACTCTTCTGCTCACAGTCAGGGCAAAACATACTCTGAAAGTCCAGCCTTCACAACCACACTTCTGCTCCCACTGAAGACAATTAGAATCATACAGCACGGAAACAGACCCTTTGACCCAACCTGCCCAGATATCCGAAATTAATCTAGTCACGTTTGCCATCACTTGGCCTCTATATGGGCCGGGTGCTGGCAGCTGGGACTAAATTGGGTTGGCTATCTTGTCAGCAAGGACGGGTTGGACCGAAGGGTCTGTTTCTGTGCTGTACATCTCTGACTCCAGTTGCATTTGCCATCACTTGGCCCTGACCCATCTGAACCCTTCATATTCAGATGCCCGTCCAGGAGCCTTTTAACCAGCACCCACCACTTCCTCTGGCAGCTCACGCCTTCGTTCAAGCGACTCCACGTTGAAAGCGACTGGTCTGGTGCACCAGATGACATCAGGATAATCTTAGATCGATTCAGATCGCATCGATACTCAGTCAGTGGCTTTCCCGATCAGGATGTTGTACGTGATCAAACAGGTCCATGGGTAGGCGATCCGCCACTTCTTAGTTCAAGTATCTCTACGAGAACTCCCTTGCTGGAGGGTCCCTTGGAGACACTTCAACTGGACTTCATTGAGTTGGAGAAATGAGTTGAGTTGCTGTAAATATGTTTTGCTTATTGCTGATGTCTTTTGTAAGTGGATTGAAGCCTAACCTCCTCCTAAGGCTACTGGTGAGACTGTGGTGAAGATTTTGTTTAAGGAAATAATTCCCCGCTTCAGTATACCTGCGTGCATTAGCTCGGACAATGGACCACACTTTGTAGGTAATATTAACGGAGAACTCTGTTCCCAGCTTTGTATTTGTCGGCAACTGCATGGTGCTTATCATCCTCAGGCGGCTGGCATTGTTGAATGTTTTAACCAAACTCAAGACTAAACTTGCCAAATTAATGGCAGAGTCTGGCCTCTCCTGGTTATGCTAATCCCTGTGGCCTTATTTCAGATGCGATCCATATCTGCGGGCAAGACACGACTGTCTCCAGCTGAGAGTCTCTCTGGTCACCGCCTCCATACTCTGGGAACGATTCGACTCCCTTCTGAGTCCACTTCCACCAAATGACCGAAACAATAATTGGTTATGTTCTTCCTCTAACTAGTGTTATGCGTGCCTTTCACTCCCAGGAGCGTGCGGCCTACAGCGATGTTCCCTCACTTTCAGCCTCGTCACGGGTAGAGCCTGGTTCATTGGTGCTCGTCAAGAACTGCTGGAAATGTGTTGCTGGAAAAGCGCAGCAGGTCAGGCAGCATCCAGGGAACAGGAGAATCGACGTTTCGGGCATAAGCCCTTCTTCAGGAATCAAGACCTGGACTGGCAAAGGTCTCCAACCTCGTTGGGGTGGCCCCTTCCAGGTTTTACTTCCCACCCCTATGGCGGTCACAGTCACTAGGCGCTCAGCTTGGGTCCAACTGCACCATTGTAAATTGATTGACCGCACCAATCAAAAGTGGGGAAGTGGAGGAGAGAATCCTGGAATCCCAACAAAAGGAGTGGACCCTGTCCAGTTGGGTTTTTGAATCTTGCTGTTGTTCTCATGTTAATCTTATTGCAGATACTTGAACTAAGAGGAGGGACATGTGGGGGATCGCCTATCTCCTCACCTTTCTGATCACGTACAACATCCTGATGGGGAAAGCCACTAAGTATGGATGCGACCAGGAATGATCAGAGATTATCCACCACCCATGCTGAGGAGATGTCGTCCATTGCACCGGACCAGGCGCCTTAGACGTGTGGAACGTGATGAAGATTGATTATTGCAATGGACTCTTACATCAGAAAGACCAGATGGTCCATCTGGACAGTAGAAATCAGTGGGAGTCACCATGTCGTTACCATGTGTTTTTGATTTTACCTGCAGACGCAAGCCTAGTGAGGATAAAAATGATCAACCGTTATTATGGTAAATATTTTAAGGACGTCCAGGAACACCATCCCATTTTGCAGGTCGGGCCTACTTGAGAAAAGAGAAGCCTGATAGGGGAAACTCCTCAATCCACAAAGAACTTATTTATACAGGCCCACAGAACGCTCTTCACCACAGAGGCAGTAGTATGTTACTCCTCTCTATCGGGAGATGACTTACTTGCCCCGTCCCCAGTCCCTGATTCCATTCCATTCGTCAGACTTCCTACTGCCGACCCTGCGAAGAGAAATATCACTTTCCAATAGCTCTGCTCTGTGTATACAAACAGCTGGTGTAACACCGGCTGGGGTACAGCAGCCTTATGCGGCACATGGACCTGGAACGGAACCCTTCCCTTGCACATTTATAGGCCTTTTCTCTTTTCAGAACCTGATACTGTCACCAAGACCGTGTACAATAGAGCTAAGGGAGAGCCCAATGGGAACAGCATTCTGAGGACCATTGTCTCCCATACAGTGCGAGTGCTCAAGTCACTTGGCCCATTTTTTACAGCGCTCAAGCGACTCCTCTTGCAAAACGTCGACCCTTTACTCCTGTAGACCTGACCAGACCCCCTGCTGTAACATTTCAGTAACCTATTTTGACAAACTCTCCCTAATATACACCAAACCAGACTATTATTTCTTCAGCTAAGGTAAAGCTACCAATTTCCTTGTCCTGGATGGCAAAGATGTCCCTCATAAGGTCACTATCGGAGCCCTTGTTCCCACAACAGGACCTTGTCCTGGCCAGTGGACAAGTCGATGGAACCTCCATCTGAGGAGGATGCAGCGGTCGGTCTCAGCCAACCTTGCTCCAACTGGAAGGATCCCAAGGGACTGGGTGACAATATAGGACACCCAATAGGCTGGGGAATCCAGAGTACCCTGAGGTTGGAAGGATCGGCAGGAGTGACAAGTCAACAGAACCGCAACTCCCTCTTTGAAGGCCTGACCTTTCGAGGAAATAAGACGAAAGAGGCTCTGGAACATAGTAAACTGGGATTATCAGACCTGTGTCTTTACTCTGTGCAGAATCTGTATGCCTTAGACTATATACTTGCCGATGAGGGTGAGGTCTACACCATTGTCCAAGATAAATGCACTATGGCCATTCCCAATCTCACTGGCAATATTACTAAGATACAAGAAGAGATCCAGGCATTCCTTGACAGAATGACTGAAGGGACCAGTTGGGGAAACTGCAGATCGGGCTGATGGTACAATTGGCTTATCAATTTAGCTATGTTTGTTTGTCGGTATTGGTATTGTTAGGTATTTAATTGCTCGGCTTATGAGGTCCCTTAGTGATATAGATTTGCCCCAGAAGATGCTGCTTTCGCGATCTGATGGCTCACCCACACGTGTCGAAGGCGATGATAAATATGACAAATGAGCTGCGAAGATGGTGGTGCCGCTCTGCAGGATGTTGATGGCTGGACCACCTTGAAGGGCATTTGTTTAGACTAGCCTTCTCTTTCAGTGATCGCGGTGCAATCAAAGGGAGGAATGAGGGTGTGGGCATCTGGGTGAGAAAGTCTATAGCCTTAAAACTTGTCTTTAAACATTCAGACTAAAATGTAATGCTGAATTATTGAATACATTTACTGCACAAGAAAATAAACAGGCAGGAAGGCTCAGAAAGAGGACAGAACTTAAAGATAGGGACACCTGGGCTCACCAAGTGATAACAGGATGCTGTGAGGCAATTAAGAACGTTTGCCTCAGCATCAGTGAATCTGTGTGGACAGGACACCAAGTGATAACATTCACAGCCGTTCCCTTGTGAGACCATTTTAGTGCTGAGGCTGTTGAATCCCGTAGAAAATTAACTCTTAGTGCTTATCTGCTATGGATTGAAAAGAATTGCATTTTGGGACTTTATAATGATATTGAGTAGCCATTACTGGTTATTAAATACAAACTCTGTAAAAGGAAATATTGATAAAGCTTTACCTTACTTACTGCAGCCGCGGCTCCAGCGGAGGAAACAGGCCGCGGGCACACTTCCGGCTTCGGGAGGGCCACGCCTCCTGGTCCCGCCCCCTCCTCGTCCAAGGCGACGCGTAAGCCCCGCCCCTTCCAAACGCAGATCGTAAACCCCGCCCCCAGACTAAACCCCGCCCACCTGGTAAACCCCGCCCACCCAGGTGAGTTTGGAAGCACGAGCTTCTGCAGCGCTGCTCCTTCTGTGGGTAGCTGTGCTGCAGGATCATAAGACACAGAATTAATAGCAAAACATCACAGTGTCATGCAATTGATGCAATATTTGGAACAAACCTGGACCGCTGCTGAGTCCTTCATCTTTTAGAATGGGTTGCAGGTTTCAGTTCATCAATATATAAATTCCAGAACTTTAGATCAGATTCCCTCCAGTGTGGAAACAGGCCCTTCGGGTCAACAAGTCCACACCGACCCGCCGAAGAGCAAAACACCCAGCCCCATTCCCCGTCACCTAACACTACGGGGCAATTTAGCTTGGCCAATTCACCATAACCCGCACGTCTTTGGACTGTGGGAGGATAACCGCGCAGACGTTGGGGGGGAATTGAACCTGGGGCTCTGGCGCTGTGAGGCAGCAGTGCTAACCACAAAAAAAAGGTGACATTTTCTGTTTTTCAGCGGCAGCTGCAACCCAGGAGTGGGGAGTCACTGATTTGAGGTTTTAAATTTGAAGTCAGAGAGCAGAGGTTCCTGGGAGAGGAGGGATGACTTATTTGTATTTCCTTCTTGCTGTATAAGTCAGTGGGTACTGTTGAGGGGGGATAACGACCTACCAGGGGTATACACTGGGGCCCAGGTCTCTGGCACAGAGCCTGTCCCTGTTGCACCAGAAGGGAAGGAAGGAAACAAGGAGAGTGTTAGTCATTGGGGACTCAATAGTTAGAGGGTCAGATAGAAGGTTTGTTGGGAATGAACAAGACTCGCGGTTAGTGTGTTGCCTCCCAGGTGCCAGGGTGCGTGATGTCTCGGATCGTATCTTTGGGGTCCTGAAGGGAGAGGGTTTCCAACCCCAAGTCATGGTCCATATAGGTACCAACAACATAGGTAGAAATGTGAGAAACAGAACTCACTCACAAATCAATCAGCCTGAGACAAAGCCTCAAGAACAATTTATTACAGTCTTGCAAGTACTGGACGCTTCTACAATCAAGCAGAAATGCGCACCAAAACAGAGACTGTTAGCTTTCTTATTCAGTTTACAAGTTGCGGATCACGCCTCCCTTTTTCCATCCTAAGCCGATTACCTCACTTGTCAGTTATTTTCTTATCTGGCCATCCTGCTGTCCTTGTCTGTATTGTTTGTTCCTCGTTTGTTACAGTTTGTTCTTTTATCCAGTTTCTCTTATCATACTATAAGCTTTATTGTGAAATGCCCCTGTTGCTTCTTTTTGTGGTCAACTACAACACTTTAAAGTTATTCCCTAGCTTAAAACTATTTTCTTTAAAAGACCCTCTATATTCATTAAAGTCTTAGCCTTAAGTATGCTACATGGTACAAGAATTCCTCGACCGTTTGTATAATGTTCCCCTTCCCTTCCCCCCACTACACCCCCTCACCCATCTGCAAAAACATTTCTAATCTCCCACAGAAAGAGGGATAGGGATGTAAGGCAAGATTTCAGGGAGCTAGAGTGGAAGCTGAGGGCTAGAACAAACAGAGTGGTTATCTCTAGTTTGTTACCCGTGCCACGTGATAGCAATGCAAGGAATAGGGAGAGATATCAGCTGAACACCTGGCTGCAAGGATGGTGCAGGAGGGAGGGTTTCAGGTTTTTGGATAATTGGGGCTCATCCTGGGGAAGGTGGGACTTGTACAAACAGGACAGTCTTCACTTGAACCAGAGGGGTACTAATATCCTGGGTGGGAAATTTGCTGGTGCTATTCGGGTTGGTTTAAACTAGCTCAGCAAGGGGATGGGAACCGGGGGGTGTAGCTGCAATGCACAGGAGGATGAGAGTAGGAAGGACAGGGACAGGATTTCAGGGTCACAGGAATGTGCTGGCAGACAGCGAACTGGTTTGAAGTGTGTCTACTTCAACGCCAGAGTATTCGCAATAAGTTGGTGAGCTTGCAGCATGGATAGGTACCCAGGATTTGGATGTTGTGGCCATTTCGGAGACATGGAGAGAGCAGGGTGAGGAATGGATGTTGCAGGTTCCAGGGTTTTGATCTCTCATTAAGAACAGCCAAAGCGGTAAAAGAGGGAGAGGCGTGGCCTTGTTAGTCAAGGATAGTATAACGGTGGCTGACAGAACTTTTGATGAGAACTCGTCTACTCCAGTAATGTGGGCTGAGGTTAGAAACAGGAGAGGAGAGGTCACACTGCTTGGAGTTTTTTTTACAGGCCTCTGCAGAGTTCCAGGGAGGTGGAAGAGAGGATTTGCAAAATTATTCTGGGTAGGAGTGAAAGGAACAGGGTGGTCATTATGGGGGACTTTAACTTCGCCAACATTGACTGGAAATGCTTTCACTCTAGATTCTGGATCAGTGGTGCTGGAAGAGCACAGCAATTCAGGCAGCATCTCTGTGAATTGCTGTGCTCTTCCAGCACCACTGATCCAGAATCTGGTTTCCAGCATCTGCAGTCATTGTTTTTACCTCATGCTTTCACTCTAGTATGTCGTATGGATCAGTTTTTGTCCAGTGTGTGCAAGATGGTTTTCTGACACAACATGTCGAAGGGCCGACAAGGGGGGACGTCACTCTGGATCTGGTGCTTGGTAATGAACCAGGCCAGATGTTTGATTTAGTAGAAGGTGAGCACTTTGGAGAGAGTGACCATAATTCAGTTAGGTTTCATGAAGCGATGTAAAGGGATAGGAACATGCCACAGGTCAAGAGTTATTGATGGGGCAAGGGCAATTATAATGCAATTATGCAAAACTTAGGATGCATAGAATAGGGTAGCAAAATGCAGGGGATGGGAACAATTGAAATGTGGAGCTGGTTTAAGGAACAGATATTGTGTGCCCTTGATAGGTATGTCCCTGTCAGGCAGGAAGTGATAAGGTAAGGGAACCGTGGTTTACAACAGAAATTGCATTTCTTGTTACAAAGAAGAAGGAGGCTTATGTGTTGATGAGGCAAGATGGTTCAGATGAGGTGATGGAGAGTTACAGATCAGCTAGGAAGGATTTAAAGAGAGAGTTAAGAGCAAAGAGAGGACATGAGCAGTCTTTAACACATAAAGGAGAACCCTAAAGCTTTCTATAGGTATGTGAGGAATAAAAGGATGATTAGGGTAGGAATAGGGCCAGTCAAAGATAGAAGTGGGAAGTTGAGTGTGGGCCCTGTGGAGATTGGAGAGGTGTTAATGAATATCTCTCATCTGTCTTCACTCAGGAAAAGGAGAATATTGTAGAGGAGAAGAATGAGGTACGAGATATTAGACTCGAAAGGATCGAGGTTAGTTGCACACAGGTGTTATCAATTCTAGAAGGAGTGAAAGTAGACAAGTGCCCTGAGCCCGATGGGATTTATCCGAGGTTTCTCTGGGAAGCGAGGGAGGAGATAGCAGAGCCTTTGGTTTTGATATTTGAGTTGTTATTGTCTACAGGCTTAGTATCAGAGTGGAGGATTGCTAATGTTGTGCCATTGTTCAAGAAGGGCAGCAGAGATGACCCAGGTAATTATAGACCACTGAGCCTTACTTCTGTTGAAGGAAAGCTTTTGGAAAGGAATATTAGAGATAGGATTTATAATCATCTTGCAAGCAACAAGTTGATTTCAGATAGTCAACATGGTTTCATCAAGACAGATCGTGTCTCACAAACCTCATTGCATTTTTTGAGGTGACCAGTATGGAAATGAGGGTAGGGCAGTTGACGTGGTGTACATGGACCTCAGTAAAGCCTGTGATAAGGTTCCACATGGCAGGCTGTTGGAGAAATAGCAGAGGCATGGGTTGTTGTGGTTGTGTTCGCCGAGCTGGGAATTTGTGTTGCAAACGTTTTGTCCCCTCTCTAGGTGACATCCTCAGTGCTTGGGAGCCTCCTGTGAAGCGCTTCTGTGATGTTTCCTCCAGCATTTATCGTGATGGTGTCACCGAGACAGGGACGAAACGTCTGCAACACAAATTCCCAGCTCGGCGAACAGAACCACAACAACGAGCACCCGAGCTACAAATCTTCTCCCAAACTTTGAAGAGACGTGGGATTGAGGGTGATTTAGCAGTTTGGATTAGAAACTAGCTTTCTCAAAGAAGGCAGCGAGTGATGATTTATGGAAAATATTCAGCTTGGTGTCCGGTTACTCGTGGTGTGCCACAAGGATCTGTTTTGGGACCACTGCGGTTTGTCATTTTTATAAATGACTTAGATGCAGGCATAGGTGGATGGATTCGCAGAATTGGACTGAGAGGTGGCAAATGGAGTTAATGCAGCTAAATGTGAGGTGATTCACTTTGGGAAGAATATCAGGAAGGCAGTGATCTTGGAGTCCATGTACATAGATCCCTGAAAGTTGCCACCCAGGTAGATAGTGCTGTGAAGAAGGCATACGGTGTGTTAGGTTTCATTCGTAGAGGGATTGAGTTCCGGAACCGCAACATCATGCTGCAACTATACAAAACACTGGTGCAGTCACATTTGGAATATTGTGTATAGTTCTGGCCCCCATATTTCAGGAAGGATGTGGGAAGCATTGGAAAAGGTGCAGAGGAGATTTATCAGGTTGTTGCCTGGTCTGGAGGGAGGGTCTTATGAGGAAAGGCTGAGAGACTTGGGTATGTTCTCATTGGAAAGAAGAAGGCTAAGGGGGGATTTGAAAGAGACATCTTGGATGATCAGAGGATTAGATAGGGTAGACAGTGAAAGAATTTTTCCTAGGATGGTGAAGTCAGCTTGTATGAGGGGGCATAACTACAAATTGAGGGGTGATAGATTTAAGACAGGTGTCAGAGGCAAGTTCTTTATGCAGAGAGTGGTAAGGGCGTGGAATTCCCTACCTGCTAAGGTAGTCAACTCAGCCACATTAGGGAGATTTAAACAATCCTTAGATAAGCGCATGGATGATTTTGGGATAATGTCAGGGAATGAGCCGAGAATACTTCACAGGTCGGCGCAACATCGAGGGCCAAAGGGCCTGTTGTGCGCTGTATTGTTCTATGTTCTTTGTTCTATGTTCTAAACTTAGTGCAGGAGGCTGAAAGAAATGAGCAGCTTTAAAACAAAAACCTCTTGGAGCTCAAAGCTTTCAATGAGAATCTGAGCCCGGTGGTAAGTTCAGGTAACCTTTATTGCGACCCAACTTTGTTACAGCTTCAGATCCCCCCAGCAAAAAGGCAGAGAAAAAGCAGTTGCTTTTTGAGCACCTCAAGGTGAAAGCGCACACACGACACCTCCCCTGTCCCACCCCTCTCACTGTCTTTACTATTGGCCAGCACCAAGTTGTCCCTTTGTAATTGGATCATTGGTAAAGCCCTAACCCGGAGGAAGTATTGCCTCACTCAGCAATTTCAACCCATACCCTGTCTCCAAGTAAGTTTCTCCCCGCTCATTTGCCAGGAAGGGGCAGTGTAGTGTCAACCAGACTGCTGTGGGTCTGGAGTCACGTGTAGGCCAGACCGGGTAAAGGATGCAGCTGGAACGACTGAGTGAATCCTTTCCCACAATGGCGGTTCCCTTCCCTAACAAGGGAGAGAGTGAATTAGATGGGGGCTTTCTCCCCCGCACCACCCCCTCCCTGAAACGGTCTCATCGTTAGATTCCGAACTCCACATTTCTGACCGAATACCAATTCTGCCATCTGTCGTGGCGGGATTCGAACCCGGGAGTCCCCGGAACCGGGTTGATCATCCAATCGATAATGGCACTCGGCCGTCACTCCTTCAATCCCCCTGCGATGGCACGTGAACTCGCTGGTGTTTCTGCAGGTTGGAGGAGTAGGTGAAGCCCTTCCCGCACTGAGAGCAAGTGAACGGCCTCTCTCCGGTGTGGATCCGCTGGTGCCTCAGCAGGGTGGAGACCTGGGTAAAGGCCTTCCCGCACTCTGGGCAGCTAAAGGGCCTCTCCCCCGTGTGGACCCGCCGGTGGGTCAGCAGGGTGGAGGAATTCCTGAAGGCCTTCCTGCACTGAGAGCAGGTGAATGGCCTCTCCCCCGGGTGGACGCGCTGGTGGGTCAGCAGGGTGGAGGAATTCCTGAAGGCCTTCCCGCACTCGGGGCAGCTGAAGGGCCTCTCCCCCGTGTGGACCCGCTGGTGCCTCAGCAGGATGGAGACCTGGGTAAAGGCCTTCCCGCACTCTGGGCAGCTAAAGGGCCTCTCCCCTGTGTGGACCCGCTGGTGGGTCTGGAGGTTGAAGGAGCAGGTGAAGCCCTTCCCGCACTGAGAGCAGGTGAACGGCCTCTCTCCCGTGTGGATACGCTGGTGGGTCATCGGGGAGGAGACGTGGGTAAAGGCCTTCTCGCACTGAGAGCAGCTGAAGGGTCTCTCCCCTGTGTGGATCCGCTGGTGGCTCTGCAGGGTGGAGGAGCAGGTGAAGCCCTTCCCGCACCGAGAGCAGGTGAACGGCCTCTCCCCCGTGTGGATCCGCTGGTGGCTCTGCAGGGTGGAGGAGCAGGTGAAGCCCTTCCGGCACCGAGAGCAGGTGAACGGCCCCTCCCCGGTGTGGACATGCTGGTGCCTCAACAGGGCGCAGGAATTGCTGAAGGCCTTCCCGCACTTGGTGCAGCTGAAGGGCCTCTCCCCCGTGTGGATACGCTGGTGGCTCCGCAGATTGGAGGAGCAGGTGAAGCCCTTCCCACACTGAGAGCAGGTGAATGGCATCTCCCCTGTGTGGACATGCCGGTGACTCCGCAGGGTGGAGGAATCGCTGAAGGCCTTCCCGCATTCAGGGCAACTGAAGGGCCTTTCCCCCGTATGGACACGCTGGTGCCTCAGCAGGGTGGAGGCCTGGGTAAAGGCCTTCCCGCACTCTGGGCAGCTGAAGGACCTCTCTCCCGTGTGGACATGCTGGTGGATCAGCAGGGTGGAGGAATTGCTGAAGGCCTTCCCGCACTCGGGACAGCTGAAAGGCCTTTCCTCCCTGTGGACCCGCTTGTGCCTCAGCAGGGTGGAGGCCTGGGTAAAGGCCTTCCCGCACTCTGGGCAGCTGAAGGGCCTCTCCCCTGTGTGGACCCGCTGGTGGGCCAATAGGTGGGAGGAATGTCTGAAGGCCTTCCCGCAGTTGGTGCAGGGGAATGGCCTCTCCCCGGTGTGACTGCACCGATGAGTCTCCAGGGCAGACAGGACACGGAAGCCTTTCCCACAGTCGCCACACTTCCACGGTTCCTCTACAGGGCGGGATTCCTCAGGTTTCTCCATGGCCACAGCTTCAGCTGTACACAAACACGTGTAGAGCCCCTCCGTGCCGTGAAATCCCCTTTCCAGGCCGTATAACTGTTTCAGGCTCCACGCACAGTGCGCTGCAACAGTGGGGGCTCTCGTCCAGTCCCATTGATGCTGAAAACGTCCTCAAACAGGAACCAAAAAGCGTTGATCCCTCTCACAGAAATCATAGTCAAAAATCGTTGCGGTCCCGATGGATTGTGTAACTGTCAGACATTGACATCAAAGTGAAGACTGAAGACGCTGGAGAGTCAGTCAAAAAATGTGGCGCTAGAAAAGCACAGCAGGTCAGGCAGTATCCGAGGAACAGGAGAGTCAATGTTTCGGGCATGAGCCCTTCATCTGTTGATTTTGAAACTTCAATCTTCAGATTTTCAAATACTCTGCAAAAAGAGATTACAAAAGTCATCACTATCAGTGCAGGGTAGAAATTCAGAACAAGCAATTCTACTTTCTGTGGAATATTCTTTTGTTGTTCCATAAAATTGAAAGCACCATCCCACTCTCTCTCCCCCTCTGTTCTCACTCCGCTCTATCTAATTCTCCTGAAGGTGCTGATTCAGGATCTTACAGGGGCAGAAAAAGCAAAAACATCAAGACTGACATCTCTCTGAATTTTGGCTACCTCCACCTGAAAGTTAATATCTTTTACAACGCTGGGATCCTGCTGAGAGTGAGCAGGTCTGATTTTGTGAAGCAAAAAAAAGGTGACAATTCAGGGTAAACCTGCAATGCAGCTTCTTGAGGAAGGACCAGACACAAAATGGTTAATGACCCCGAGAAGGTGAGAGCAAAATGAGACATCAAGGCATTAACACCAATACACTTCAGTCAAACTCTTCTGCTCCCAGTCAGGGCAAATCATGCTCTGAAAGTCCAGCCTTCATAACCACACTTCTGCTTTCACTGAAGACAATTAGAGTCACATAGCACGGAAACAGACCCTTTGGCCCAACCTGCCCAGATATCCTAAATTAATCTAGTCACGTTTGCCATCACTTGGCCTCTATCTGGGCCGGATGCTGACAGCTGGGACTAAATTGGGTTGACTATCTTGTCAGCAAGGACCAAAGGGTCTGTTTCTGTGCTGTACATCTCTATGACTCCAGTTGCATTTGCCATCACTTGGCCCTGACCCATCTGAACCCTTAATATTCAGATGCCCATCCAGGAGCCTTTTAACTTGTCATCGTACCAGCACCCACCACTTCCTCTGGCAGCTCACGCCATCGTTCAAGCGACTCCACGTTGAAAGCGTCTGGTCTGGTGCACCAGATGACATCAGGATAATCTTAGATCGTTCCAGATCGCATCGATACTCAGTCAGTGGCTTTCCCGATCAGGATGTTGTACGTGATCAAACAGGTCAGTGGGTAGGCGATCCGCCACCTCTTAGTTCAAGTATCTCTACGAGAACTCCCTTGCTGGAGGGTCCCTTGGAGACACTTACCATAAGACCATAAGACATAGGAGTGGAAGTAAGGCCATTCGGCCCATCGAGTCCACTCCGCCATTCAATCATGGCTGATGCGCATTTCAGCTCCACTTACCAGCGTTCTCCCCGTAGCCCTTAATTCCTCTAGACAACAAGAATCTATCAATCTCGGCCTTCAACTGGACTTCATTGAGTTGTAGAAATGAGTTGAGTTGCTATAAATGTGTTTTGCTTATTGCTGATGTCTTTTCGAAGTGGATTGAAGCCTACCCTCCTCCTAACGCTACTGCTGAGACTGTGGTGAAGATTTTGTTTAAGGAAATAATTCCCTGCTTCAGTATACCTGCGTGCATTAACTCGGACAATGGACCACACTTTGTAGGTAATATTAACGGAGAACTCTGTTCCCAGCTTTGCATTTGTCAGCAACTGCATGGTGCTTATCATCCTCAGGCGGCCGACCTTGTTGAATGTTTTAGCCAGACTCAAGACTAAACTTGCCAAATTAGTGGCAGAGTGTGGCCTCTCCTGGTTATGCTAATCCCTGTGGCCTTATTCCAATTGCGATCCATGTCTCCAGGCAAGACACGACTGTCTCCAGCTGAGAGTCTCTCTGGTCACCGCCTCCGTACCCCTTGGAACGATTCAACTCCCTTCTCAGTCCACTTCCACCACATGACTGAAGCAATGATTAGTTATGTTCTTGCTCTAACTAGTGTTATGCGTGCCTTTTACTCCCAGGAGCGTGCGGCCTACAGCGATGTACCCTCCCTTTCAGCCTCGTCACGGGTAGAGCCTGGTTCATTCGTGCTCGTCAAGAACTGGACTGGCAAAGGTCTCCAACCTTGTTGGGATGGCCCCTTTGTGGTGTAAAATTATGTCCCAATACATGTGTGAATCATAATGTAACACATGTATTGGGCCAAGCAGTGGAATGTGGTGAAAGGGTTAAAATTGTGTCCCAATACATGTGTGAATCTAACCGAAAATGGAAGGTGTCGCTTAGTCCCGTGTGAATCTTATTACACACCTTCCCGTGTGAATCTTCTTATCTGTATGTGACCAGAATGGAATGTGTTTTTCAGCCTTGCTCTGCTGTTCACATGAATGTTTAGATCTCGAAAAGAGTATATCAGCTGGAAAAGTCTCCAGTTCGGTAGAGTCTGCTCCGGGGTTGCGTTTAACCGCCGAGCGTGGGTTGTTGGCAACCGCTCTACGAGAACTGACGGCTCCCAGTTCCGGTAACACGTAGAGTGAGTATAAACCAGACCCGTTGTAAGTACGAGACCTGGTTGTGGCGACGCTGCGGGGAATAAAACACTTATATTCTAGCAGACTCGCCTCTTGGCTGTTTGTTCTGTGTCAGACTACTTTCCTGCGAGCCTGGTCCTTGACCTTGAGAATTTTTTAAAACACCCTTCCAGGTTTTACTTCACACCCCTACCGTGGTCACATTCACTGGGCGCTCAGCTTGGGTCCAACTGCACCATTGTAGATGGGTTTTGAATTTTGCTGTTGTTGTTCTAATGTTAATCTTATTACAGATACTTGAACTAAGAGGAGGGACATGTGGGGGATCGCTTATCTCCTCACCTTTCTGATCACGTATAACGTCCTGATGGGGAAAGCCACTAAGTATGGATGCGACCAGGAATGATCAGAGATTATCCACCACCGATGCTGAGGAGATGTCGTCCAGTGCACCGGACCAGACGCTTTTGACGTGTGGAACGTGATGAAGATTGATTATTGCAATGGACTCTTACATCAGAAAGACCAGATGGTCCATCTGGACAGTAGAAATCAGTGGGAGTTATCATGTCGTTACCATGTTTTTTTGATTTTACCTGCAGACACAAGCCTAGTGAGGATAAAAATGATCAACCCCGTTATTATGGTAAATATTTTAAGGACGCCGAGGTACACCATCCCATTTTGCAGGACGGGCCGACTCGAGAAAAGAGAAGCCTGATAGGGGAAACTCCTCAATCCACAAACAACTTATTTATACAGGCCCACAGAACGCTCTTCACCCCAGAGGCAGTAATATGTTACTCCTCTCTATCGGGAGATGACTTACTTGCCCCGTCCCCAGTCCCCGATTCCATTCTATTCGTCAGACTTCCGACTGCCGACCCTGCGAAGAGAAATATCACTTTCCAATACCTCGGGTCTGTGTATACAAACAGCTGGTGTAACACTGGCCGGGGTACAGCAGGCCTTATGTGGCACATGGACCTGGAACGGAACCCTTCCCTTGCGCATTTATAGGCCTTTTCTCTTTTCAGAACCTGATACTGTCACCAAGACCATGTACAATAGAGCTAAGGGAGAGCCCAATGGGAACAGCATTCTGAGGACCATTGTCTCCCATACAGTGCGAGTGCTCGAGTCACTTGGCCCATTTTTTACAGCGCTCAAGCAACTCCTCTTGCAAAACGTCGACCCTTTACTCCTGTAGACCTGACCTGACCAGACCCCCTGCTGTAACATTTCAGTAACCTATTTTGACAAACTCTCCCTAATATACACCAAACCAGACTATTATTTCTTCAGCTAAGGTAAAGCTACCAATTTCCTTGTCCTGGATGGCAAAGATGTCCCTCATAAGGTCACTATCGGAGCCCTTGTTCCCACAACAGGACCTTGTCCTGGCCAGTGGACAAGTCGATGGAACCTCCATCTGAGGAGGATGCAGCGGTCGGTCTCAGCCAACCTTGCTCCAACTGGAAGGATCCCAAGGGACTGGGTGACAATACAGGACACCCGATAGGCTGGGGAATCCAGAGTACCCTGGGGTTGGAAGGATCGGCAGGGGTGACAAGTCAACAGAACCGCAACTCCCTCTTTGAAGGCCTGACCTTTCGAGGAAATAAGACTAAAGAGGCTCTGAAACCGAGTAAACTGGGATTATCAGACCTGTGTCTTTACTCTGTACAGAATTGGTATGCCTTAGACTATGTACTCCCCCAGGAGGGTGAGGTCTGCACCATTGTCCAAGATAAATGCACTATGGGCATTCCCAATCTCACTGGCAATATTACTAAGATACAAGCAGAGATCCAGGCATTCCTTGACAGAATGACTGAAGGGACTAGTTGGGGAAACTGCAGATCGGGCTCATGGTACAATTGGCTTATCAATTGAGCTATGTCTGTTTATCAGTATTGGTATTGTTAGGTGTTTATTTGCTAGGCTTATGAGGTCCCTTAGTGATATAGATTTGCCCCAGAAGATGCTCCTTTTGCGATCCGATGGCTCACCCACACGTGTCGAAGGCGATGATAAATATGACCAGATGAGCTGCGAAGATGGTGGTGCCGCTCTGCAGGATGTTGATGGCTGGACCACCTTGAAGGGCATTCGTTTGGACTAGCCTTCTCTTTCAGTGATCGCGGTGCAATTAAAGGGAGGAATAGGGTGTGGACATCTGGGTGAGAAAGTCTATAGCCTTAAAACTTGTCTTTAAACATTCAGACTAAAATGTAATGCTGAATTATTGAACACATTTACTGCACTAGAAAATAAACAGGCCGGAAGGCTCAGAAAGAGGAGAGAACTTAAAGATAGGGACACCTGGGCTCACCAAGTGATAACAGGATGCTGTGAGGCAATTAAGAACGTTTACCTCAGCATCAGTGAATCTGTGTGAACAGGACACCAAGTGATAACACTCACAGCCGTTCCCTTGTGAAGTTAATGATAGTCTGTTAGAAATGGGGTAAAGTGTTGTTTTTGCAGATATAGAAAAAGCATACAGAAAAGGGTACAGCAAGAGAACTATTAACCCTGCAGGTATTTAGGGAAGAGTATCTTTACTTTTCAGTGTATAATTGT
>NW_028270165.1:64564535-64592035 GCF_037043375.1 Chiloscyllium plagiosum
GCGTGATGAGGAGAGTGTAACACACGAATGGACCAATCCTTGTTGTGATAAATCAGCTTAACAGACCAATGCATGTCATAGTAATCACCCTGACGGACCAATCCGTGTTGGTGTTACTGGCCCTGACGGACCAATCCGTGTTGGTGTTACTGACCCTGACGGACCAATCCGTGTTGGTGTTACTGACCCTGACGGACCAATCCGTGTTGGTGTTACTGACCCTGACGGACCAATCCGTGTTGGTGTTACTGACCCTGACGGACCAATCCGTGTTGGTGTTACTGACCCTGACGGACCAATCCGTGTTGGTGTTACTGACCCTGACGGACCAATCCGTGTTGGTGTTACTGGCCCTGACGGACCAATCCGTGTTGGTGTTACTGACCCTGACGGACCAATCCGTGTTGGTGTTACTGGCCCTGACGGACCAATCCGTGTTGGTGTTACTGACCCTGACGGACCAATCCGTGTTGGTGTTACTGACCCTGACGGACCAATCCGTGTTGGTGTTACTGACCCTGACGGACCAATCCGTGTTGGTGTTACTGACCATGACGGACCAATCCGTGTTGGTGTTACTGACCATGACGGACCAATCCGTGTTGGTGTTACTGACCCTGACGGACCAATCCGTGTTGGTGTTACTGGCCCTGACGGACCAATCCGTGTTGGTGTTACTGACCCTGACGGACCAATCCGTGTTGGTGTTACTGACCCTGACGGACCAATCCGTGTTGGTGTTACTGACCCTGACGGACCAATCCGTGTTGGTGTTACTGACCCTGACGGACCAATCCGTGTTGGTGTTACTGACCCTGACGGACCAATCCGTGTTGGTGTTACTGACCCTGACGGACCAATCCGTGTTGGTGTTACTGGCCCTGACGGACCAATCCGTGTTGGTGTTACTGACCCTGACGGACCAATCCGTGTTGGTGTTACTGACCCTGACGGACCAATCCGTGTTGGTGTTACTGACCCTGACGGACCAATCCGTGTTGGTGTTACTGACCCTGACGGACCAATCCGTGTTGGTGTTACTGACCCTGACGGACCAATCCGTGTTGGTGTTACTGACCCTGACGGACCAATCCGTGTTGGTGTTACTGACCCTGACGGACCAATCCGTGTTGGTGTTACTAGCCCTGACGGACCAATCCGTGATGGTGTTACTGACCCTGACGGACCAATCCGTGTTGGTGTTACTGGCCCTGACGGACCAATCCGTGTTGGTGTTACTGGCCCTGACGGACCAATCCGTGTTGGTGTTACTGACCGTGACGGACCAATCCGTGTTGGTGTTACTAGCCCTGACCGCCCGATGTGTGTCTGGTCTTGTCCTGGTGGTTAGGTGTGGAACAGCATGACACCGAGGGCCGAGTGATCACTGCAGAGTTTGACAAGTACTTCCTGGTGACTGCCTACGTGCCGAACTCGGGGAGGGGCTTGGTGCGGCTGGAATACCGTCAGAGCTGGGACGCGGATTTCCGGAGCTACCTGCAGGGCCTGGCGAGCCGGAAGCCGGTGATCGTGTGTGGGGACCTGAACGTGGCTCACCAGGAGATCGACCTGAGGAACCCCAAGACCAACAAGAAGACGGCCGGGTTCACCGCGCAGGAACGGGAGGGTTTCAGCCAGCTCCTGTCCCAGGGCTTCCTGGACACATACCGTTACCTGCGACCGGATACCCCTCATGCCTACACCTTCTGGACCTACCTGGGCAACTGCCGGGCGCGCAACGTCGGCTGGAGGCTGGATTATTTCGTCATGTCTGAGGCGCTGCTCCCTCGCCTGTGTGACAGCAAGATCAGGTCCGGGGCCCTGGGTTCGGACCACTGCCCCATCACTCTCCTGATGGCCATGTGAGGCTGTGTCCCCCTCACCCCACCCTCCCCTCTCTGGGTGACGGATATCCCCCTCCCTTTCCCATCTCCCCTCCCCTCTCTGGGTGACGGATATCCCCCTCCCTTTCCCATCTCCCCTCCCCCTCCCCTCTCTGGGTGACGGAAATCCCCCTCCCGTCCCTGGGTGACGAATATCCCCCTCCCCCTCCCTTTCCAATCTCCCCTCCCCCACCCTTTCCAATTTCCCCTCCCCCTCCCCTCTCTGCATGGCGGATATCCCTCTCCCCTCCCCTCTCTGGGAGATGGATATCCCCCTCCCTGACCCATCTCCCCTCACCCCTACCCTCTCTGGGAGACGGATATCCCCCTCCCTTACCCATATCCTCTCCCCCCTCCCCTCTCTGGGAGACGGATATCCCCCTCCCTTAGCCCTCTCCCCTCCCCTCTCTGGGAGACAGATATCCCCCTCCCTTACCCATTTCCCCTCCCCCCTCCCCTCTCTGGGAGACGGATATCCCCCTCCCTTACCCATCTCCCCTCCCCCCTCCCCTCTCTGGGATACGGATATCCCCCTCCCTTACCCATCTCCCCTCCCCCCTCCGGGTGACGGAAATCCCCCTCCCCTCTCTGGGTGACAGATATCCCCCTCCCCGTTCCCTCCCCTCCCTGGGTGACGAATATCCCCCTCCCCCCTCCCTTTCCAATCTCCCCTCCCCTCTCTGCGTGACGGAAATCCCCCTCCCCTTCCCCTCTCTGGGTGATGGGTATCTCCCTCCCCCTCCCTTTCCCATCTCCCCTCCTCCCTCCTCTCTCTGGATGAGGGATCTCCTGTCCCCACCTCCCTCGCTTACCTCACCTTGCCCACCGGTCAGCCCCCTCTCCCTCCCCCCGATCCCATCTGTGTGACTTGGTGTGTGTGTGTGTGTGGGGGGGGGGGGAAGCTGGACTGTGAGCTGTCAGTGTGAGGGGAGGGGTAAGGGACCCCCCCCCAGCCACCCCTTCCCGATTCCCTCGAGCGCGCCCACCTTCAGTACCTGGCTTTTAATTTTGGGACTTTGAGTTTCTTTTTAAACGTTTATCCCAGAGGGCTTTTCTGTCTCTGTTTCCCTTTTGGTTTAGTTTGAGCGTTTGCGTCTCACTGGACAACAGACTCCGCTTGTCCCCTTCGGTAGGGGGTGTGGGGGTGACTGGAGGTTGGTGCGGGGGGGGTGGGTTGAAGAGAGACGACGACAGTCAGCCCCCTCCATGGGAGGGTGGGGGTTCCCTGCAGACTGTCTCCCCCTCCTCAGGGGAGTTGCCACCTCTCTGAGGGACCCCCCCCCCCCTTACCATGTACAGGCTGCTCACGTAGCTGTTGAGCAAATACCCTGGTGAGAGACGGCGCGCTGCTTCGTGCGGGTGTAGGCTCATGTTTCTGATTCAAACTTAATAAAAAGATCATGGGAACCCAGTGCCTCTTGTGATGTGTCTCTGCCTGTGAGAGAAAGTCCGTGCGTGAGGAAGGGAGAGGTCATCTGGGAGAGAGACCGGGAGAGTCCATGCGAGAGAGAGAGATCGCGGGAGAGCACGCGTGAGAGAGGGAGAGAGAGAGATTGTAGGAGGCCGCACGGGAGAGGAGATAGAGATTGAAGGAGGCTGCGGGAGAGAGATTGCAAGAGGCCGCACGGGAGAGGCAGAGAGATTGCGGGAGGGCGCAAGAGAGAGAGAGGAACAGAGAGATTGCGGGAGGGCGCAAGAGAGAGAGAGGAACAGAGAGATTGCGGGAGGGCGCAAGAGGGAGAGGGAGAGAGATTGCTGGGGGCCACGAGAGAGAGATTACAGGAGACTGCGAGAGAGAGAGATTGCAGAAGGCCGCGCGAGACAGAGGGACAGAGAGATTGCGGGAGGGCGTGAGAGAGAGGGAGAGAGAGAGAGATTGTAGGAGCCCACGAGAGAGAGATTGCGGGAGGGCGCGAGAGAGAGAGGGAGAGAGATTGCAGGAGGCCGTGAGAGAGGGGAGGGAGAGAGATTGCAGGAGGCCGTGAGAGAGAGGGAGAGAGATATTGCGGAAGGCGCAAGAGAGCGAGGGAGAGAGATATTGCGGAAGGCGCAAGAGAGAGGGAGAGAGATATTGCGGAAGGGCGCAAGAGAGAGGGAGAGCGATTGCGGAGGTCGTGAGAGAGAGATTGCGGAAGGGCGCGAGAGAGAGCGGGAGAGATTGCGGCAGGGTGCAAGAGAGGGAGAGATTGCGGAGGGTGCAAGAGAGAGGGAGAGAGATTGCAGGAGGCCGTGAGAGAGAGAGGGAGAGAGAGATTGCAGGAGGCCGTGAGAGGGAGAGAGAGATTGCGGGAGGGTGCAAGAGAGAGGGCGAGAGATTGCGGGAGGCCGCAAGAGAGAGAGGGAGAGAGAGTTTGCAGGTGGTTGCGAGAGGTCGTGAGAGAGAGATTGCGGGAGGGTGCAAGAGAGAGGGAGAGAGAGATGGCGGGAGGCCGTGAGAGAGAGGGCGAGAGATTGCTGGAGTCTGCGCGAGAGTGAGAGTTAGAGAGAGATTCTGGAGGCTGTGAGTGAGGGGGAGAGAATTGTGGGATACTGCGCGGGAGAGAGAGATTGCAGGAGGCTGTGGGGAGATACTGTGGGAGGCCGCGAGAGAGATGGGAGAGAGAGATTGCGGGAGTTGCAGGAGAGAGAGAGGAAAGGAATTGCAGCAAGCCGTGAGAGAGAGGGAGAGAGATTGCAGGAGGGTGCAAAGAGGAGAGAGAGGGAGAGAGATTGCGGGAGGCTGCGCGAGAGAGGGAGAGAGATTGCGGGAGGCTGCGCGAGAGAGAGGGAGAGAGATTGCGGGAGGCTGCGCGAGAGAGGGAGAGAGATTGCGGGAGGCTGGGAGAGAGATTGCGGGAGGCTGCGCGAGAGAGGGAGAGAGATTGCGGGAGGCTGCGCGAGAGAGGGAGAGAGATTGCGGGAGGCTGCGCGAGAGAGAGGGAGAGAGATTGCGGGAGGCTGCGCGAGAGAGGGAGAGAGATTGCGGGAGGCTGGGAGAGAGATTGCGGGAGGCTGCGCAAGAGAGCGGGAGAGAGATTGCGGGCGGCTGCACGAGAGACGGGAGAGAGATTGCGGGAGGCCACGAGAGAGATTGCGGGAGGCTGCGCGAGAGAGAGGGAGAGAGATTGCGGGAGGCCACGAGAGAGAGAGAGGGAAAGAGATTGCGGGAGGTCGTGAGAGAGAGATTGCAGGAGGCCACGAGAGGGAGAGAGATTGCGGGAGGCCACGAGAGAGAGAGGGAGAGAGATTGCGGGAGGCCACAAGGGAGAGAGATTACGGGAGGCCACAAGAGAGAGGGAGAGAGATTGCGGGAGGCCACAAGAGAGAGAGGGAGAGAGATTGCGGGAGGCCACGAGAGGGAGAGAGATTGCGGGAGGCCACGAGAGAGAGAGGGAGAGAGATTGCGGGAGGCCACAAAAGAGAGAGGGAGAGAGATTGCGGGAGGCCACGAGAGAGAGAGGGAGAGAGATTGCGGGAGGCCACGAGAGAGAGAGGGAGAGAGATTGCGGGAGGCCACAAGGGAGAGAGATTGCGGGAGGCCACGAGAGGGAGAGAGATTGCGGGAGGTCACGAGAGGGAGAGAGATTGCGGGAGGCCACGAGAGAGAGAGGGGCGCGAGAGAGGGAGAGATTGCGGGAGGCCGCGAGAGAGAGGGAGAGAGATTGCGGGAGGCCGCGAGAGAGAGAGATTGCGGGAGGACGCGAGAGAGAGGGAGAAAGATTGCGGGAGACCGTGAGAGAGATTGCGGGAGGCCGCGCGAGAGGGAGAGAGAGATTGCAGGAGGTTGCAAGAGAGAGGGAAAGAGAGATTGCAGGAGGTTGCGAGAGGTCGTGAGAAAGAGATTGCGGGAGGGTGCAAGAGAGAGTGAGGGCGAGAGATTGCTGGAGTCTGCGCGAGAGCAAGAGTTAGAGATTGCAGGAGGCTGTGAGTGAGGGGGAGAGAATTGCGGGAGGCTGCGCGAGAGAGAGATTGCAGGAGGCTGTGGGGAGATACTGTGGGAGGCTGGGAGAGAGAGATTGCGGGAGTCACGAGAGAGAGAGGGAAAGGGATTGCAGCAAGCCGTGAGAGGGAGAGAGATTGCGGGAGGCTGCGCGAGAGAGGGAGAGAGATTGCGGGAGGTCGTGAGAGAGGGGGAGAGAGATTGCGGGAGGTCGTGAGAGAGAGGGAGAGAGATTGCGGGAGGTCGTGAGAGAGAGGGATAGAGATTGCGGGAGGTCGTGAGAGAGAGGGAGAGAGATAGTGGGAGGCCGCGAGAGAGAGGGAGAGAGATTGCGGGAGGCCGCGAGAGAGAGGGAGAGAGATTGTGGGAGGGTGCAAGAGAGAGGGAGAGAGATTGCGGGAGGGTGCAAGAGAGGGAGAGAGAGATTGCGGGAGGCCGTGAGAGAGAGTGGGACAGAGATTACGGGTGGCCACGCGAGAGAGAGATGGAGAGAGAGAGATTGCAGGAGGCCGCGAGAGAGATTGGGGGAGGCCGCGCGAGAGAGAGAGAGGGAAGGGAGAGATTGCAGGAGGCCACAAGAGAGAGGGAGAGAGATTGCGGGAGGGCACGAGAGAGAGGGAGAGAGAGATTGTGGGAGGCCGCGAGAGAGAGGGAGAGAGAGATTGCGGGAGGGCATGAGAGGGGGAGGGATTGCAAGAGGCCACGAGAGAGAGGGAGAGAGATTGCGGGAGGGCATGAGAGGGAGAGGGATTGCAGGAGGCCACGAGAGAGAGGGAGAGAGATTGCGGGAGGGCATGAGGGAGAGGGATTGCAGGAGGCCACGAGAGAGAGGGAGAGAGATTGCGGGAGGCCACAAGAGAGAGAGATTGTGGGAGGCCGCGAGAGAGTGAGGGAGAGACAGATTGTGGGAGACTGTGCGAGAGAGTGAGGGAGAGAGAGATTGTGAGAGACTGTGCGAGAGATTGTGGGAGACTGTGCGAGAGAGTGAGGGAGACAGAGATTGTGGGAGACTGTGCGAGAGAGTGAGGGAGAGAGAGATTCTGGGAGACCGCAAGAGTGAGGGAGAGAGAGATTGTGGGAGGGCATGAGAGGGAGAGGGATTGCAAGAGGCCACGAGAGAGAGGGAGAGAGATTGCGGGAGGGCATGAGAGGGAGAGGGATTGCAGGAGGCCACGAGAGAGAGGGAGAGAGATTGCGGGAGGGCATGAGTGAGAGGGAGAGGGATTGCAGGAGGCCACGAGAGAGAGGGAGAGAGATTGCGGGAGGCCACAAGAGAGAGAGATTGTGGGAGGCCGCGAGAGTGAGGGAGAGAGAGATTGTGGGAGACTGTGCGAGAGAGAGGGAGAGAGAGATTGTGGGAGGCCGCGAGAGAGAGGGAGAGAGATTGCGGGAGACTGTGCGAGAGAGAGGGAGAGAGAGATTGTGGGAGGCCGCGAGAGTGAGGGAGAGAGAGATTGTGGGAGACTGTGCGAGAGAGTGAGGGAGAGAGAGATTGCGGGAGACTGTGCGAGAGAGTGAGGGAGAGAGAGATTGCGGGAGACTGTGCGAGAGAGTGAGGGAGAGAGAGATTGTGGGAGGCCGCGAGAGAGTGAGGGAGAGAGAGATTGCGGGAGACTGTGCGAGAGAGTGAGGGAGAGAGAGATTGTGGGAGGTCGCGAGAGGGAGAGAGAATGTGGGAGGCCGCGAGAGAGTGAGGGAGAGACAGATTGTGGGAGACTGTGCGAGAGAGTGAGGGAGAGAGAGATTGTGAGAGACTGTGCGAGAGAGTGAGGGAGAGACAGATTGTGGGAGACTGTGCGAGAGAGTGAGGGAGACAGAGATTGTGGGAGGCTGCAAGAGTGAGGGAGAGAGAGAGGTTGTGGGAGACTGTGCGAGAGTGTGAGGGACAGAGAGATTGTGGGAGACTGTGCGAGAGAGTGAGGGAGAGAGAGATTGTGGGAGACTGTGCGAGAGAGTGAGGGAGAGAGATTGTGGGAGGCCACGAGAGAGAGGGAGAGAGAGATTGTGGGAGACTGTGCGAGAGAGTGAGGGAGAGAGAGATTGCGGGAGACTGTGCGAGAGAGTGAGGGAGAGAGAGATTGTGGGAGGCCACGAGAGAGAGGGGGAGAGAGGTTGTGGGAGGCCGCGAGAGAGAGGGAGAGAGAGATTGTGGGAGGCCGCGAGAGTGAGGGAGAGAGAGATTGCGGGAGGCCGCGAGAGAGAGGGAGAGAGAGATAGTGGGAGGCCGCGAGAGAGAGGGAGAGAGAGATTGCGGGAGGCCGCAAGAGAGAGAGGGAGAGAGAGCTTGTGGGAGGCCGCGGGAGAGAGAGATTGTGGGAGAGTGTGCGAGAGAGAGAGAGAGAGAGATTGTGGGAGGCCGCGAGGGAGAGAGAGATTGTGGGAGACTGTGCGAGAGAGTGAGGGAGAGAGAGATTGTGGGAGACTGTGCGAGAGAGTGAGGGAGAGAGATTGTGGGAGGCCGCAAGAGTGAGGGAGAGAGATTGCGGGAGACTGTGCGAGAGAGAGGGAGAGAGAGATTGCAGGAGGCCGTGAGAGAGAGAGGGAGAGAGAGATTGCAGGAGGCCGTGAGAGGGAGAGAGAGATTGCGGGAGGGTGCAAGAGAGAGGGCGAGAGATTGCGGGAGGCCGCAAGAGAGAGAGGGAGAGAGAGATTGCAGGAGGTTGCGAGAGGTCGTGAGAGAGAGATTGCGGGAGGGTGCAAGAGAGAGGGAGAGAGAGATGGCGGGAGGCTGTGAGAGATAGGGCGAGAGATTGCTGGAGTCTGCGCGAGAGTGAGAGTTAGAGAGAGATTCTGGAGGCTGTGAGTGAGGGGGAGAGAATTGTGGGAGGCTGCGCGGGAGAGAGAGATTGCAGGAGGCTGTGGGGAGATACTGTGGGAGGCCGCGAGAGAGATGGGAGAGAGAGATTGCGGGAGTTGCAGGAGAGAGAGAGGGAAAGGAATTGCAGCAAGCCATGAGAGAGAGGGAGAGAGATTGCAGGAGGGTGCAAAGAGGAGAGAGAGGGAGAGAGATTGTGGGAGGGCGCAAGAGAGAGGGAGAGAGATTGCGGAAGGTCGTGAGAGATTGCGGGAGGCTGCGCGAGAGAGAGAGGGAGAGAGATTGCGGGAGGCTGCGTGAGAGAGATTGCGGGAGGCTGCGCGAGAGAGAGAGGGAGAGAGATTGCGGGAAGCTGCGTGAGAGAGATTGCGGGAGGCTGCGCGAGAGAGAGAGGGAGAGAGATTGCGGGAGGCTGCGTGAGAGAGATTGCGGGAGGCTGCGCGAGAGAGAGAGGGAGAGAGATTGCGGGAGGCTGCGCGAGAGAGATTGCGGGAGGCTGCGCGAGAGAGAGGGAGAGAGATTGCGGGAGGCTGTGCGAGAGAGGGAGAGAGATTGCGGGAGGCTGCGCGAGAGAGAGGGAGAGAGATTGCGGGAGGCTGCGCGAGAGAGCGGGAGAGAGATTGCGGGAGGCTGCACGAGAGACGGGAGAGAGATTGCGGGAGGCCACGAGAGAGATTGCGGGAGGCTGCGCGAGAGAGAGGGAGAGAGATTGCGGGAGGCCACGAGAGAGAGAGAGGGAAAGAGATTGCGGGAGGTCGTGAGAGAGAGATTGCGGGAGGCCACGAGAGGGAGAGAGATTGCGGGGGGCCACGAGAGAGAGAGGGAGAGAGATTGCGGGAGGCCACGAGAGAGAGAGAGGGAGAGAGATTGCGGGAGGCCACAAGGGAGAGAGATTGCGGGAGGCCACAAGAGAGAGAGGGAGAGAGATTGCGGGAGGCCACAAGAGAGAGAGGGAGAGAGATTGCGGGAGGCCACGAGAGGGAGAGAGATTGCGGGAGGCCACGAGAGAGAGAGGGAGAGAGATTGCGGGAGGCCACGAGAGAGAGAGGGAGAGAGATTGCGGGAGGCCACGAGAGAGAGAGGGAGAGAGATTTCGGGAGGACACAAGGGAGAGAGATTGCGGGAGGCCACAAGAGAGAGAGGGAGAGAGATTGCGGGAGGCCACAAGAGAGAGAGGGAGAGAGATTGCGGGAGGCCACGAGAGGGAGAGAGATTGCGGGAGGTCACGAGAGAGAGAGAGGGAGAGAGATTGCGGGAGGCCACGAGAGAGAGAGGGGCGCGAGAGAGGGAGAGATTGCGGGAGGCCGCGAGAGAGAGAGGGAGAGAGATTGCGGGAGGCCGCGAGAGAGAGAGATTGCGGGAGGACGCGAGAGAGAGGGAGAAAGATTGCGGGAGACCGTGAGAGAGATTGCGGGAGGCCGCGCGAGAGGGAGAGGGAGAGAGAGATTGCAGGAGGTTGCAAGAGAGAGGGAAAGAGAGATTGCAGGAGGTTGCGAGAGGTCGTGAGAGAGAGATTGCGGGAGGGTGCAAGAGAGAGTGAGGGCGAGAGATTGCTGGAGTCTGCGCGAGAGCGAGAGTTAGAGATTGCAGGAGGCTGTGAGTGAGGGGGAGAGAATTGCGGGAGGCTGCGCGAGAGAGAGAGAGATTGCAGGAGGCTGTGGGGAGATACTGTGGGAGGCTGGGAGAGAGAGATTGCGGGAGTCACGAGAGAGAGAGGGAAAGGGATTGCAGCAAGCCGTGAGAGGGAGAGAGATTGCGGGAGGCTGCGCGAGAGAGGGAGAGAGATTGCGAGAGGTCGTGAGAGAGAGGGAGAGAGATTGCGGGAGGTCGTGAGAGAGAGGAAGAGAGATTGCGGGAGGTCGTGAGAGAGAGGGAGAGAGATAGTGGGAGGCCGCGAGAGAGAGGGAGAGAGATTGCGGGAGGCCGCGAGAGAGAGTGGGACAGAGATTACGGGTGGCCACGCGAGAGAGAGATGGAGAGAGAGAGATTGCAGGAGGCCGCGAGTGAGATTGGGGGAGGCCGCGCGAGAGAGAGAGAGGGAAGGGAGAGATTGCAGGAGGCCACAAGAGAGAGGGAGAGAGATTGCGGGAAGGCACGAGAGAGAGGGAGAGAGAGATTGTGGGAGGCCACGAGAGAGAGGGAGAGAGAGATTGCGGGAGGGCATGAGAGGGAGAGGGATTGCAAGAGGCCACGAGAGAGAGGGAGAGAGATTGCGGGAGGGCATGAGAGGGAGAGGGATTGCAGGAGGCCACGAGAGAGAGGGAGAGAGATTGCGGGAGGCCACAAGAGAGAGAGATTGTGGGAGGCCGCGAGAGAGTGAGGGAGAGAGAGATTGTGGGAGACTGTGCGAGAGAGTGAGGGAGAGAGAGATTGTGGGAGACTGTGCAAGAGAGTGAGGGAGAGAGAGATTGTGGGAGGCCGCAAGAGTGAGGGAGAGAGAGATTGTAGGAGGGCATGAGAGGGAGAGGGATTGCAAGAGGCCACGAGAGAGAGGGAGAGAGATTGCGGGAGGGCATGAGAGGGAGAGGGATTGCAGGAGGCCACGAGAGAGAGGGAGAGAGATTGCGGGAGGGCATGAGAGGGAGAGGGATTGCAGGAGGCCACGAGAGAGAGGGAGAGAGATTGCGGGAGGCCACAAGAGAGAGAGATTGTGGGAGGCCGCGAGAGTGAGGGAGAGAGAGATTGTGGGAGACTGTGCGAGAGAGAGGGAGAGAGAGATTGTGGGAGGCCGCGAGAGAGAGGGAGAGAGATTGCGGGAGACTGTGCGAGAGAGAGGGAGAGAGATTGTGGGAGGCCGCGAGAGTGAGGGAGAGAGAGATTGTGGGAGACTGTGCGAGAGAGTGAGGGAGAGAGAGATTGCGGGAGACTGTGCGAGAGAGTGAGGGAGAGAGAGATTGTGGGAGGCCGCGAGAGAGTGAGGGAGAGAGAGATTGCGGGAGACTGTGCGAGAGAGTGAGTGAGAGAGAGATTGTGGGAGGCCGCGAGAGAGAGAGGGAGAGAGATTGTGGGAGGCCGCGAGAGAGTGAGGGAGAGACAGATTGTGGGAGACTGTGCGAGAGAGTGAGGGAGAGAGATTGTGGGAGGCCGCAAGAGTGAGGGAGAGAGAGATTGTGGGAGGGCATGAGAGGGAGAGGGATTGCAAGAGGCCACGAGAGAGAGGGAGAGAGATTGCGGGAGGGCATGAGATGGAGAGGGATTGCAGGAGGCCACGAGAGAGAGGGAGAGAGATTGCGGGAGGGCATGAGTGAGAGGGAGAGGGATTGCAGGAGGCCACGAGCGAGAGGGAGAGAGATTGCGGGAGGCCACAAGAGAGAGAGATTGTGGGAGGCCGCGAGAGTGAGGGAGAGAGAGATTGTGGGAGACTGCGAGAGAGTGAGGGAGAGAGAGATTGCGGGAGGCCACAAGAGAGAGAGATTGTGGGAGGCCGCGAGAGTGAGGGAGAGAGAGATTGTGGGAGACTGCGAGAGAGTGAGGGAGAGAGAGATTGCGGGAGACTGTGCGAGAGAGTGAGGGAGAGAGCGATTGTGGGAGGCCGCGAGAGAGTGAGGGAGAGAGATATTGCGGGAGACTGTGCGAGAGAGTGAGGGAGAGAGAGATTGTGGGAGGCCGCGAGAGAGAGAGGGAGAGAGATTGTGGGAGGCCGCGAGAGAGTGAGGGAGAGACAGATTGTGGGAGACTGTGCGAGAGAGTGAGGGAGAGAGAGATTGTGAGAGACTGTGCGAGAGAGTGAGGGAGAGACAGATTGTGGGAGACTGTGCGAGAGAGTGAGGGAGACAGAGATTGTGGGAGGCCGCAAGAGTGAGGGAGAGAGAGATTGTGGGAGACTGTGCGAGAGTGTGAGGGACAGAGAGATTGTGGGAGACTGTGCGAGAGAGTGAGGGAGAGAGAGATTGTGGGAGACTGTGCGAGAGAGTGAGGGAGAGAGATTGTGGGAGGCCACGAGAGAGAGGGAGAGAGAGATTGCAGGAGGCCACGAGAGAGTGAGGGAGAGAGAGATTGTGGGAGGCCGCGAGAGAGAGGGAGAGAGAGATTGCGGGAGGCCGCGAGAGAGTGAGGGAGAGAGAGATTGTGGGAGGCCGCGAGAGTGAGGAAGAGAGAGATTGTGGGAGGCCGCGAGAGAGTGAGGGAGAGAGAGATTGTGGGAGACTGTGCGAGAGATGGAGAGAGAGATTGTGGGAGACTGTGCGAGAGAGTGAGGGAGAGAGATTGTGGGAGACTGTGCGAGAGAGTGAGGGAGAGAGAGATTGTGGGAGACTGTGCGAGAGAGTGAGGGAGAGAGAGATTGTGGGAGACTGTGCGAGAGAGTGAGGGAGAGAGAGATTATGGGAGGCTGCGAGAGGGTGAGGGAGAGAGAGATTGTGGGAGGCCGCGAGAGAGTGAGGGAGAGTGAGATTGTGGGAGGCCGCGAAAGAGAGGGAGAGAGAGATTGTGGGAGGCCGCGAGGGAGAGAGAGATTGTGGGAGACTGTGCGAGAGAGTGAGGGAGAGAGAGATTGTGGGAGGCCGCGAGAGAGTGAGGGAGAGAGAGATTGTGGGAGACTGTGCGAGAGAGTGAGGGAGAGAGAGATTGTGGGAGGCCACGAGAGAGAGGGGGAGAGAGGTTGTGGGAGGCCGCGAGAGAGAGGGAGAGAGAGATTGTGGGAGGCCGCGAGAGTGAGGGAGAGAGAGATTGCGGGAGGCCGCGAGAGAGAGGGAGAGAGAGATAGTGGGAGGCCGCGAGAGAGATGGAGAGAGAGATTGCGGGCGGCCGCAAGAGAGAGAGGGAGAGAGAGATTGTTGGAGGCCGCGGGAGAGAGAGATTGTGGGAGAGTGTGCGAGAGAGAGGGAGAGAGAGATTGTGGGAGGCCGCGAGAGAGCGAGGGAGAGAGAGATTGTGGGAGACTGTGCGAGAGAGTGAGGGAGAGAGAGATTGTGGGAGACTGTGCGAGAGAGTGAGGGAGAGAGATTGTGGGAGGCCGCAAGAGTGAGGGAGAGAGAGATTGTGGGAGACTGTGCGAGAGAGCGAGGGAGAGAGAGATTGTGGGAGACTGTGCGAGAGAGTGAGGGAGAGAGAGATTGTGGGAGACTGTGCGAGAGAGAGGGAGAGAGAGATTGTGGGAGGCCGCGAGAGAGCGAGGGAGAGAGAGATTGTGGGAGACTGTGCGAGAGAGTGAGGGAGAGAGAGATTGTGGGAGACTGTGCGAGAGAGTGAGGGAGAGAGATTGTGGGAGGCCGCAAGAGTGAGGGAGAGAGAGATTGTGGGAGACTGTGCGAGAGAGCGAGGGAGAGAGAGATTGTGGGAGACTGTGCGAGAGAGTGAGGGAGAGAGAGATTGTGGGAGACTGTGCGAGAGAGTGAGGGAGAGAGATTGTGGGAGGCCGCAAGAGTGAGGGAGAGAGAGATTGTGGGAGACTGTGCGAGAGAGTGAGGGAGAGAGATTGTGGGAGGCCACGAGAGAGAGGGAGAGAGAGATTGCAGGAGGCCACGAGAGAGTGAGGGAGAGAGAGATTGTGGGAGGCCGCGAGAGAGAGGGAGAGAGAGATTGCGGGAGGCTGCGAGGGAGTGAGGGAGAGAGAGATTGTGGGAGGCCGCGAGAGTGAGGGAGAGAGAGATTGTGGGAGGCCGCGACAGAGTGAGGGAGAGAGAGATTGTGGGAGACTGTGCGAGAGTGAGGGAGAGAGAGATTGTGGGAGACTGTGCGAGAGTGAGGGAGAGAGAGATTGTGGGAGACTGTGCGAGAGAGTGAGGGAGAGAGAGATTGTGGGAGGCCGCGAGAGAGTGAGGGAGAGAGAGATTGCGGGAGACTGTGCGAGAGAGTGAGGGAGAGAGAGATTGTGGGAGACTGTGCGAGAGAGGGAGAGAGAGATTGTGGGAGGCCGCGAGAGAGTGAGGGAGAGAGAGATTGTGGGAGGCCGCGAGAGAGTGAGGGAGAGTGAGATTGTGGGAGACTGTGCGAGAGAGAGGGAGAGAGAGATTGTGGGAGACTGTGCGAGAGAGTGAGGGAGAGAGAGATTGCGGGAGTCTGTGCGAGAGAGTGAGGGAGAGAGAGATTGTGGGAGGCCGTGAGAGAGTGAGGGAGTGAGAGATTGCGGGAGACTGTGTGAGAGAGTGAGGGAGAGAGAGATTGTGGGAGACTGTGCGAGAGAGAGGGAGAGACAGATTGTGGGAGGCCACGAGAGAGAGAGAGAGAGAGATTGTGGGAGACTGTGCGAGAGAGTGAGGCAGAGAGAGAGATTGTGGGAGACTGTGCGAGAGAGTGTGGGAGAGAGAGATTGTGGGAGACTGCGAGAGAGTGAGGGAGAGAGAGTGAGGGAGAGAGAGATTGTGGGAGACTGTGCGAGAGAGTGAGAGACAGAGAGATTGTGGGAGACTGTGCGAGAGAGTGAGGGAGAGAGAGATTGCGGGAGGCCGCGAGAGGGAGAGAGAGATTGTGGGAGGCCGCGAGAGAGAGGGAGAGAGAGATTGTGGGAGGCCGCGAGAGAGAGGGAGAGAGTGAGGGAGAGAGAGATTGTGGGAGACTGTGCGAGAGAGTGAGGGAGAGAGAGATTGTGGGAGACTGTGCGAGAGAGTGAGGGAGAGAGAGATTGTGGGAGACTGTGCGAGACAGTGAGGGAGAGAGAGATTGTGGGAGACTGTGCGAGAGAGAGGGAGAGAGAGATTGTGGGAGGCCGCGAGAGAGAGGGAGAGAGAGATTGTGGGAGACTGTGCGAGAGAGAGATTGTGGGAGGCCGCGAGAGAGACGGAGAGAGAGATTGAGGGAGGGCATGAGAGTGAGAGGGAGGGGGATTGCAGGAGGCCACGAGAGAGAGGGAGAGAGATTGCGGGAGGCCGCAAGAGAGAGAGGGAGAGAGAGATTGTGGGAGGCCGCGAGAGAGAGGGAGAGAGAGATTGTGGGATACTGTGCGAGAGAGTGAGGGAGAGAGAGATTGCGGGAGACTGTGCGAGAGAGAGGGAGAGAGAGATTGTGGGAGGCCGCGAGAGAGAGGGAGAGAGAGATTGTGGGAGGCCGCGAGAGAGAGGGAGAGAGAGATTGTGGGAGGCCGCGAGAGTGAGGGAGAGAGAGATTGCGGGAGGCCGCGAGAGAGAGAGAGAGAGAGAGAGAGATTGTGGGAGGCCGCGAGAGAGAGGGAGAGAGAGAGATTGCGGGAGGCCGCGAGAGAGAGAGGGAGAGAGAGATTGTGGGAGACCGCGGGAGAGAGAGATTGTGGGAGAGTGTGCGAGAGAGAGGGAGAGAGAGATTGTGGGAGGCCACGAGAGAGAGAGAGAGAGAGATTGCGGGAGGCCATGAGAGAGAGAGGGAGAGAGAGATTGTGGGAGGCCACGAGAGAGAGAGATTGAGACATTGTGGGTCCCACCAGACAGTGAGTGTGACAGAAAGAGAGAGAGTGATTGTGGACCCCGAAAGAGAGAGAGAGAGATTGCGGGGGCCAAGAGAGAGAAAGGTTGAGATTGCAGGAGCCCATGAGAGGGAGAGGGAGAGTTTGTGGAGACTGAGAAAGAGAGAGAGATTGCGGAGCCCGTGAGAGAGGGAGTCAGACATTGCGGGAGCCCACAAGAGAGTGGGTGAGAGAAATAGATTGCGGGACCGCATGAGGGAGAGAGGTAGTGATTGCAGGAGCACACGAATGAGATTGCATAGCCTGCAAGAGAGAGAGAGAGAGAGAGAGGTAGAGAGTGGGCGAGAGAGAGATTGCAGGAGCATATGAGAGAGAGAGAGAGAGATATTGCGGCAACTTACATCCAAGAGAGAGACAGAGACAGAGTGATTTTGGGTGCTCAAAAGAGAGTGAGAGGGAGAGATTGCGGGAGCCCATGAAGAGAGAGGGGGAGATATTGCAGGAACTCATGAGAGAGAGAGAGAGAGATTGCAGAGTCCATGAGAGAGAGAGAGAGAGAGGTAGAGATTGCCGGAGCACACAAGAGAGAGACTGAGACAAAGATTGTGAAGCTCGTGGGAGAGAGAATCAGAGAGAGAGATTCTGTTTGCCGAGCTGGGAATTTATGTTGCAGACGTTTCGTCCCCTGTCTCGGTGACATCCTCAGTGCTTGGGAGCCTCCTGTGAAGTGCTTCTGTGATCTTTCCTCCGGCATTTGTAGTGGTTTGAATCTGTCGCTTCCAGTTGTCAGTTCCAGCTGTCCGCTGCAGTGGCCGGTATATAGGGTCCAGGTCGATGGGCTTATTGATTGAATCTGTGGATGAGTGCCATGCCTCTAGGAATTCCCTGGCTGTTCTCTGTTTGGCTTGTCCTATAATAGTAGTGTTGTCCCAGTCGAACTCATGTTGCTTGTCATCTGCGTGTGTGGCTACTAAGGATAGCTGGTCGTGTCGTTTCGTGGCTAGTTGGTGTTCATGGATGCGGATCGTTAGCTGTCTTCCTGTTTGTCCTATATAGTGTTTTGTGCTGTCCTTGCAAATCTTCTCCCAAACAATGAGAGTGAGAGATTGCGGGAGCCCACAAGAGAGACAGAGAGAGTGATGGCGTCAATCTACAACTGATTGCAGAAACATTGTAAGCCCAAGGGGCTGAATCAGATGAGCGACAGTATGTTCAGTGTTGCCATGTATCCTGCTGAAGTTGGGGCAGGTTTGTGCTTGTAATGATTTGACTGCTTTGTTACAGTGGGATAGCCGGGGGAAAATCATTTAAAACCATTCTGGTCAGAGTTGAATGGCTTCTTTAAGGAGGAATTTGATGATATCACTAATCAGCAACCCACTGTCACCGGTTTCTAATAGGGAGAATCGATAATGGTCTGGCAACGGAGAGCAACCATTACCAACCAGCCCCACAAACTATTGGAGAAACAGGGTTGAGAGCGAAGGGGTGGGGGGTTCAGTGGTGCCTCACAGTGCCAGAGACCCAGGTTTGATTAGAATCTCAGGTGATGTGTGTGTGTGTGTGTGTGTGAGTTTGCACATTCTCCCTGTGTCTGGGTGTGGATTTCCTGCCGGTGCTCTGGTTTCCTTCCACAGTCCAGGGATGTGCAGGTTAGGGTGGATTTGTCATGGGAAAGTGTTCCATAGTATCCAGGGATGTGCAGGTTAGAGTGGATTGGCCATGGGAAAGTGTTCCATAGTATCCAGGGATGTGCAGGTTAGAGTGGATTGGCCATGGGAAATTGTCCCATAGTATCCAGGGATGTGCAGGTTAGGGTGGATTGGCCATGGAAAATTGTTCCATAGTATCCAGGGATGTGCAGGTTAGAGTGGATTGGTCATGGGAAAGTGTCCCATAGTGCCCAGGGATGTGCAGGTTAGGGTGGATTGGCCATGGAAAATTGTTCCATAGTATCCAGGGATGTGCAGGTTAGGGTGGATTGGTCATGGGAAAGTGTTCCATAGTATCCAGGGATGTGCAGGTTAGGGTGGATTGGACATGGGAAATTGTTCCATAGTATCCAGGGATGTGCAGGTTAGGGTGGATTGGTCATGGGAAAGTGTTCCATAGTATCCAGGGATGTGCAGGTTAGGGTGGATTGGCCATGGAAAATTGTTCCATAGTATCCAGGGATGTGCAGGTTAGGGTGGATTGGTCATGGGAAAGTGTTCCATAGTATCCAGGGATGTGCAGGTTAGGGTGGATTGGACATGGGAAATTGTTCCATAGTATCCTGGGATGTGCAAGTTAGAGTGGATTGACCATGGGAAATTGTCCCATAGTATCCAGCGATGTGCAGGTTAGAGTGGATTGGTCATGGGAAATTGTTCCATAGTATCCAGGGATGTGCAGGTTAGAGTGGATTGGCCATGGGAAATTGTTCCATAGTATCCAGGGATGTGCAGGTTAGAGTGGATTGGCCATGGGAAATTGTCCCATAGTGACCAGGGATGTGCAGGTTAGAGTGGATTGGTCATGGGCAATTGTTCCATAGTGCCCAGGGATGTGCAGGTTAGGTTGGATTGGTCATGGGAAAGTGTCCCATAGTGCCCAGGGATGTGCAGGTTAGGGTGGATTGGCCATGGGAAATTGTTCCATAGTATCCAGGGATGTGCAGGTTAGAGTGGATTGGCCATGGGAAATTGTCCCATAGTATCCAGGGATGTGCAGGTTAGAGTGGATTGGCCTTGCTAAATTACCCATAGTGCCCAGGGATTAGATTAGATTCCCTACAGTGTGGAACCAGGACCTTCAGCCAAACCAGTCCGCACCAACACTCTGAAGAGTAACCCACCCAGACCCATTTCCCTCTAACTAGTGCACCTATCACTAAGGGCAATTTAGTATGGCCAATTCATCTGACCTGCACATCTTTGGACTGTGGGAGGAAATCAGAGCACCTGGAGGAAACCCAGGCAGACACGGGGAAAATGTACAAACTGCCCAAGGCTGGAATCGAACCTGGGACCCTGGTAATGTGAGGCAGCAGTGTTAACCACTGAGCCACCATGCCAGTGTACAGATTACGGTGGATTGACCATGCTAAATTACCCATAGTGCCCAGGGATGTGCAGGTTAGGGTGGATTGGCCATGCTAAATTACCCATAGTGCCCAGAGATGTGCAGGTTAGGGTGGGTTGGCCATGTTCAATTACCCATAGTGCCCAGGGATGTGTAGTTTAGGGTGGGTTGGCCGTGCTACATTAGCAATAATACTTATAATACCAAGTCAGAAACCTATCCTCCTTCTGGGACAAAACCTTGCTGGGTCTGGATGGGTGGACTGGGCAAGGAATGAGGATTTTAATCTATCCCTGAGTTAGTTTGGAAATCTCTGCCACAGACTTTCCTCCACATTTAATTTGAGGGGCAGAAGTGCGGAGCAATATTTGAGGGGCAAAAATAAGGGGCAGATATTTGGGGGTCTATTTTTGGGGAGGGAAAAAAGTGTGGGGGTAATCTTGAGAGGCAGAAATATGGAGCAATATTTGAGGGGCAGAAATTGTGGGCCCAAACTTGGGAGGTCGATTTTGGGGAGCAAAAGTGTGAGTAATTTTTAGGGGCAGAAAATTTGGGGGGGTGCATAAAATTTCGGAAGGATTCAGTGAGACGGAAAAAAAGAGGCGACTGGGGCAGAGAGAAAAAGAGACAGGGAGGGAAGAAAGAAATGGAAGGGAATGGTTAAAGAGAGGAAACACAGAGAGAGAGAGGGGATAGATAGAGAGAGAGAGATTCAAAGAATGTAACAAGGAGAGACAAGAGTTGAGACTGTCAGAGAAAGAACAGAGACTCAAGAGAGAGCAAAAGACAAAGTGAGTGAAAGAGAGAGGTAGATTGATAAATAAAATCAGAGAAAGAACAAAAGATAAAGAGGAAGCAAGAGACAAAGGCAGACATAGAGAGGGAAGGAATAGAAAAATTGACAGTGTGAAGAAAGACACAGACTCACGACAGAAAGGGAGGGAGAGAGAGCAAACACTCAAGAGCAAGCTAGATGGAGATTGAGAGAGAACAATAGAGTAGTAAGAGGAGAAACTTTGATAGACAGAGATAATAAAAGAGAGAAACAGAAAGAAAAAGGGAATGAGAGACAAAGAGATTGAGAGGCAGAAGTCAGTCAGAGACTAACAGGAGTTCAGGAAAGGCACAGAGAATCTGAAGGGGTGATACTAACCATTGCAGTGTCTCCTCGCTCTCTGTCTCTCTCTCTCTCCCTCTCTCGTTGGTTTCTCACACTCCTTTTCTCCCATGAGGGACAGATCCTGTTCCCAGAAGTTTCTTCAGCCTGGGGCTGCTTCATCACAGAACAACATGGATCTCTTGTATGTGTTAACTGTACAAACGATCATGAGTTTATTAAAGACATTCACCTCTTCCCTAGCAGTTACCAGGGCACATCGGTGGACTTTTCCAAATTCTTGTCACTTCATCAGGAAATGCTGGGTATGAGCTGACAGACACCAATTGTATTAAAGACGGTTAGACTCAAGGGCAGTGTCAGAAAACGCACACAGTCTGAAAGTGTGTGTGTGTGTGTGTTTGTGTGTGCATCTGTGTGTGTGTCTGTCTGTGTGTGTCTCTCTCTGTGTGTCTCTGTGTGGTTCTGTCTCTATATGTGTGTGTGCCTCTGTATCTGTGTGCATGTGTCTGTTTCTCTGTGTGTATCTGTGTGGTTCTGTCTCTATATCTATGTGTGTGTGTATGTGTGTCTTGTGGTTCTGCCTCTATAAATGCGTGTGTCTGTGTCTGTTGGTATACATATGTCAAAATATATGTACGTGTGTGAGTTTGAGTGTGACCCATGTGTGTGTCAGTGTGTCTGTGTGTATGTCGGTGCTTCAGTGTGTCTCTCTGCATCTATCCGTGAGTTTCTGTCTCTGTATGTGTATGTCTCTTTGTCTGTCTGTATATGTGCTTGTCTGTGTCTCTGTGTGGTTCTGTCTCTGTATGTGTGTGTCTCTTTATGTATGTCTGTGTGTGTGTCTGTGTCTATATGTGTGTGTGTCTCTGTGTGTATCTCTGTATCTGTCTCTGTATATGTGTGTATGTATGGTTATGTCCCTGTATGTGTGTGACTGTGTCTGTCTCTATATAGGTGTCCATGTGTCTATATCTGTATTAAGATGTGTGCTTATGTGTGTCTCTGTGTCTGTTTATGAATACATATATATGCCTGTGAGGCTCTGTATGGTTCTGTCTCGGCGTTTGTGTCTCTCTATGTCTAGGCAAAAGTGAGAACTGCAGATGCTGGAAACCAGAGTTTAGATCAGAGTGATGCTGGAAAAGCACAGCCGGTCAGGCAGCATCCGGGGAGCAGGAAAATCGACGTTTCGGGCAAAAGCCCTTCTCTCTATGTCTGCATATATGTGTGTGTGTGTGTGTGAGATGAGGGAAGGGGATGGAGCTCTGTGTGTTTCTCACTATGTCAAACTATCGCTGTGTGTTTGTAGCTATGTGTTAGTGTAGATCAGAGTGTGTATTAGTGTGGGTGTCTATGCTTGTGTGTATCTCTGAGTCTGTGTCTCTGTGCAATGAGCTGTCTGTTGTTTTGGGGGTGAATCCATTGAAATGATGTTAAGCCAATTCTCCCTTTTGCTTTGTCTGTTGCTCTTGTGTTTAACATGATACAATGCTGGCGGTCACTTTGATGTGTGTTTCCATCTGTGTGTGCCTGTGTTTTTGTGATTTGGAGGTGGACAAAGTTAAAAATCACACAACACTAGATTATAGTCCAACAGGTTTATTTGGAAGCACTAGCTTTCAGAGCGCTGCTCCTTCATCAGGTGATTGTGGGGTATAAGTGTTTGTGTGTGTTGTGTCTCTTGTGTCTAGCTTGGGCAGCAATGAAACACGTTTTGCCCGGGATCAAAGGCCCGCTCTGTAAAGTGATAAAGTGCTTCCCTCTGGTGGCCTCCCCCCGCCACCGCAGTCAGGTGGCACAGTTGTTCCCTTCTTCACACAATGTCCTTGGAGACACAAAACACTTTTCTCCGATGGGCGTTGCCCCTGAGGTAGGAGCATAAGCAAATGAACAAATCCAGTGATGGTCTCACTTTTTCCACTTTTCAATTCGGTTCTCACTAAGAAACTGAGAGAGTAGGTTACAAAACATTACAAATTGCAGAGAGTGCAATAAAATTCACCATATGTCCTTTCTAAACGGTTCACTGGGAGATGCCTGGATACAGTTGTAATAGACATATCCCACATAATGTGTTAATGACAGGAAAACTGCACGAAAGCAAATCACTTCCACATTACAGAGGAAGCACTTAGATTTCTGAGCATGAACATGTTTCACTGTGTGGGAACTCTTAGTGCAATGACAATCCTCTCCACACCAACATAATGTGTGTGTCTGTCTGTGCCTCTTTGTGTGCATGTATGTGTGTATGTCTGTGCCTCTGTGTCTATGTGTGTATGTGTATGTGTGTGTGTGTGTGTGTGTGTGTGTATGTGTATGTGCTGAAAATGTGTTGCTGGAAAAGCGCAGCCCGAAACGTCGATTCTCCTGCTCCTTGGATACTGCCTGACCTGCTGCGCTTTTCCAGCAACACATTTTCAGCTCTGATCTCCAGCATCTGCAGTCCTCACTTTCTCCTGTATGTGTATGTGCATGAGTGTGTTTTGCCTGCGTGTGTGTATGTGTATGATTGTGTGTGTCTGTGAATGTGTGTGTATGAGTGTATGTGCATGTGTGCGTGCATGTGTGTTGGTGTGTGTGAATGTGTGTCTGTGTAAGCATGTGTGTGTGTCAATACGGTGTGAGCATCTCTGTGTGTGTGTGTGTGACTCTGTATGTGTCAGTATGGTGTGTGTGTCTGTTGATGCTGCTGTGAGCTACTCTCTCTGTCTCCTTCTCTCTCCTCTCTCTCCCTAACTCTCTCTCTGTCTCCTCCTCCTCTCTCATTCTCTCTCTCTCCCCATCTCTCTCTCTCCCTTTCTCGCTTTCTCATTCCCACACTTTATCTCTCTCTTCATCTCTGTGTCTCTCCCTCTATCTGTTACTCTTGTCCTGTCCTTTTATCTCTCTCTGATCGTCCCTCTGTCTCCCCCTTTCTCTCACCCCTCCTTCCATGTCTCCCTGTCTCGTTTCCTCTCCCTCTGTTGCTCCCTGTCTCTCCCACTCTCTTGATCACTCTTTCTCTCTCCCTCCACCTTTCCCTCTCTTGCTCTCTCTGCCTCTTCCTCTATCTTAGTCTCTCTCTCTCACTCTCTCCCTTTTTCTCTCTCAGTCCCTCCATTCTTATCTCTCTGTCTCTCACCCTGTTCCTCCCTACCTTCCCCTCCCAGTTGCTTCATCTTCCTCCCAATCTCTCGCTCACTCTCTACCTCTCCCTTTCTCTCTCTCACTCTCTTCCTCTCTCTCTGCCCTTCTCTTTCTCCCTCCCCATCACAACCCAGAAAGGCTGGACATTGTTTAGGGTCCCGATAAATCCCAACATCCAGCCATCGGAAAATCCACGGTATCCACTTGCACTGCAACCTCAGACCACCAGGTGTAGTGACGCTCTGAATCAGGAGCTGAGAACAGCAGTCCCTCTAGGAGACTCAGAACTTGTCCTTACTGGGCTCCTACTCGCCCAATGACACCAAATGGGGCAATCTCCCCAAGGAGGAGCAAGATGGTTGCCTCAATGCAGAGCATGTCCTGTAGCTGAATGCAGGGAGTCCTCAGTGACAGGATTATGGGTCAGCGGGTCAGACACCTGAAGTTCCCTCGTGAAGGGGGTTGTGGGTCAACCTACAGTTCATGGAGTGCAGCAGTTCAGGAAGGTTTTCAAAGGACACAGCGGAATATGAATCCGTGGAGAAATGGCAGATGGAGTTTAGAACATAGAGCATAGAACATTGCAGCACAGTAATGAGGACCTTTGGCCCTCGATGTTGTGCTGACCTGTGGAACTAATCTGAAGCCCATCTAACCTACACTATTCCATTCTCCTCCATATGCCTATCCAATCACCATTTAAATGACCTTAAAGTAGGCGAGTTTACTACTGTTGCAGGCAATGCGTTCCATGCCCCAACTACTCTCTGAGTAAAGAAACAACCTCTGACATCTGACCTATATCTATCACCCCTCAATTTAAAACTATGTCCCCTCATGCTAACCATCACATTCTGAGGAAAAAGGCTTTTGCTGTCCAACCTATCTAACCCTCTGATTAGCGTATATGTCTCAATTAAGTTATCTTTCAATCTTCTCCTCTCCAATGAAAACAGCCTCAAATCCCTCAGCCTCAATCCGGGTAAGTGTGAGGTGCTGCACTTGGAGAGTTCAAATGTTAAGGAAAGGTATATAGCTAACGCCAGGACCCGAGCAGCATTGATGGACAGAGGGATCTTGAGGTGCAAGTCCATAGCTCCCTGAAAGTGGCCGCGCAAGTAGATAGGGTGGTAAAGAACGTGTATGGCACACTTGTCTTTATTGGTCAGGGAACTGAGTACAAGAGTCAGGATGTCATGTTGTAGCTTTATAAGACGTTGGTTAGGCCACACTTAGAGTATTGTGTTCAATTCTGATCGCCACATTGCAAGAAGGATGTTGAGCTTTGGAGAGGGTGCAGAAGAGGTTTACCAGGATCAGCCTAGACGAGAAGGCATGAGTTATAAGAAAATGCTAGAATAAACATGGGTTGTTTTCTCTGCAGCAGCAGAGGCTGAGGGGTGACTTGATGGAATTCTATAAAATTATGAGATGCACAGAAAGGGTTGATGGTCAGAATCGTTTTCCCAGAGTTGAAATGGCCAATACTAGGGGGCATGCATTTAAGGGGAGAGGGGGAAAGTTCAAAGGAGATGTGAGGGGTAAGTTTTTCACACAGAGAGCAGTAGGAGTCTGGAACGCACTGCCAGTGGTGGTGATGTAGGTAGGTATGATAGGGAGTTTAAGAGATAAGAACATGCATGTACAAAGCAGGGAGGAATACGGACCATGGCCAGACAGAAGGGATTAGTTTAGTTATGGCATCATTTAAAGTACAACATGTAAGGCCGAAGGGCCTGTTCTGATGACGTACTCTTCTATGTTGCAAAGCAGCTCCTCATATAATGTATCTTGCCTATTGGGCTATTGCAAGGAGTATGTGTGCAGTCACATCAGGAGAGGTCACTCGCGCCACTGGGAATGTGAAATGAATTAGAACATTTGCTGATGCCTCTCAGTGTTGCCCAGTTTCTTTTCCCTGAACTACCGAGTGTATAGAATAATTAGGGTAAAAGGATATTTCAATGCATTCTTCAGCTGCTCTCTGAACTTAGTCTGGGTCACGGCATAAAACACAGTGTTCGTGCAGCAACTGAGGAGCTGTAGCATGAAGCCTAATTCCTGGACAAATTCATGTATCCAGACAGACCAATAGCCAAAAGGCAACATTCGGTTCCAAATCGAATACAGCATTATCATTGTCCACAGCAGGATGAAATTTGTTGAGATAACAAACAGTAAAATGATGGATTTCCTTCAGCTCTCCATTTCTGGGTCTCTGGCACTCTGACGAATGAGTCTCCTGTGGGCTCTGCTGCTCACGAGAATGTGTTGGATGGTGAAAACATTGAGCAGCAGAATCATGATGAAGGGGAGAGCCGGGGTGAGAATATGATGGAGAAACTCAATTGTGACCCACCAACAGAGATTCCCGAACAAATTTGGTGACACGGCAAAACCAGGGCCTGTTCATCAGCCAATACCGATTTGTTAACATAAAATACCAGAAAGTGTTCTTAAAACAGCTCAGCACAGTCACTGTTCCAAGAAATGCAGGTACTGTTTTCTCATTGCAGTATTTGCTTTTCAACTTCTGGCAACAAATGGCTAAAAATTGGTCAAAGGTGAAAGTGACGGTGAACCAGACAGAACAGTCAGTAACTGCATAAAGCAGAACTGCATGGATGTTACAAACAGGGACGGACTCCAGGAAGATAAAATGGACATAATAAACGATTGGTATGTGTCTCAAAATCAAGTCAAAGATAATAACCAGTAGACCTGTCGTTGCCATGGTCATCAAGTAACAGGTGACACATCTGGAGAGACCACACTTGTTCCGAGATAGGATCACAATCGTCACTATGTTAACTGTGAGGAAGGGCAATGGAGAATGAAATTACAAGAGGGTCACAAAACTCGACACAATACCTAAGGTAAGGTCTTACCAACACCACATATAATTGTAGCAGTATGTCTTTGCTTTTACAGTTCAGTCCTTTCGCAATAAATGTCAGGATTCCATTTGTGTTTCTTACTATACCTGGCAGCTGAACCCCCCACTTTCTGTGGTTTGTGCACAAGGACACAGTTATGAAATTGAAAGCATGAATGTTTACTTTAAAATAGAAACTGTTTTCGTATTTTGAAGTAAACTTAAAGTGCAGGCTCATCTGCCTGAATGGAAAGGCAGAAAGATGGAAAAAGGAGAAAGGTTCTTGATGAGCTAAACGACAGGGAGAAGGAAGAGGTAGTGAGTGAGAGAGAGAGAGAGAGAGAGAGAGAGAAAGAAGAAAGAGAAAGAGTAAAAAGGAAGGGGGAGAGAGAATTTGAACTTCAGAAGTTGTGAATTAGTGAGGAAAGTCAAGTTAACAAGATGAGGGTGAAGGGTGAAGATAGGGATATTTGTAAATATGTTAAAACATCGCCACATTTCGATGAGAAAGATGTCGAAGCCTTCATTATTTCATTTGGAAAAAATGGATAGGCAGATGGAGTGGCCAGAGAACTTGTGGGTAATGTGCGTTCAGACTGAGCTGGTAGGCAGAGCTAGCGAGGTGTTTGCAGTGCTGCCAGATAAATGGTCAAGAGATTATGCAGATGTTAAACAGACTACTTTAAGTCCTTATGAATGGGTACCAGAGGCATATAGTCAGTGGTTCAGACGCATAAAAAAAGAACCAGGTCATACTTATATTGAAAGAATTAAACAAAGCAATTGTGTTGATACATGTGGGCCTTAAAGATAGGCAGGGCATATGCGGCACTAAGAGAGATTATACTGCTGGAAGAGTTTAAAACCTCACTTCAAGAATAAACAGTCATGAATAAACAGAAAGTTAAAGACTGGCAGAGATGGCAGATTAATATGCATTAGTGCAAAAGGTGAAATCTTGCTTCTGGCTGAACTTTTGTCCTGTGAGGGAAATTGGGAGAAGGGGAAATCTTCACGACAAAACAAAGAGTAGAGCTCGCGGGTAGTAGTTTACCACAGGTGGAAAAAGAAACCCAAGAGGGTAGAAAGGAGTTGAAATGCCTGAGGTATTTTCATGTGTAATGGAGTGGGACATTTAAAATTACAATGCCGATGGCTTAAGGTGTCTTTGGGAAAAGATGTCTTCATTGCTATAAGGTGGGACCCATAAATCCACAGTGCTGGTCATTGAAGAAAGGCACCGTGGGAAAAGATGTAGTAAAAGAGGCTAAGCCAGTGGGTTTAATGAAAGTAGTAAAGGGAATCACAAGCAAAGTCGAGGAGTTGCAGGAAAGTGCACAGCCTAGGCAGGGGCTGGGTATGGAGGCAGCACCTGATCTCG
>NW_028270165.1:66624535-66636619 GCF_037043375.1 Chiloscyllium plagiosum
AGGGACAGGGGAGGGGGGGGAGGAGGGACAGGGGAGAGGGGGAGGAGGGACAGGGGAGGGGGGGGAGGAGGGACAGGGGAGGGGGGGGAGGAGGGACAGGGGAGGGGGGGGAGGAGGGACAGGGGAGGGGGGCAGGAGGGACAGGGGAGGGGGGCAGGAGGGACAGGGGAGGGGGGCAGGAGGGACAGGGGAGGGGGGCAGGAGGGACAGGGGAGGGGGGGAGGAGGGACAGGGGAGGGGGGGGAGGAGGGACAGGGGAGGGGGGGGAGGAGGGACAGGGGAGGGGGGGAGGAGGGACAGTGGAGGGAGGGAGGAGGGACAGGGGAGGGGGGGAGGAGGGACAGGGGAGGGGGGGAGGAGGGACAGGGGAGGGGGGGGAGGAGGGACAGGGGAGGGGGGGGAGGAGGGACAGGGGAGGGGGGGGAGGAGGGACAGGGGGGGGGGGGAGGAGGGACAGGGGAGGGGGGGGAGGAGGGACAGGGGAGGGGGGGGAGGAGGGACAGGGGAGGGGGGGAGGAGGGACAGGGGAGGGGGGGAGGAGGGACAGGGGAGGGGGGGAGGAGGGACAGGGGAGGGGGGGGAGGAGGGACAGGGGAGGGGGGGAGGAGGGACAGGGGAGGGGGGGGAGGAGGGACAGGGGAGGGGGGGGAGGAGGGACAGGGGAGGGGGGGGAGGAGGGACAGGGGAGGGGGGGGAGGAGGGACAGGGGAGGGGGGGAGGAGGGACAGGGGAGGGGGGGGAGGAGGGACAGGGGAGGGGGGGGAGGAGGGACAGGGGAGGGGGGGGAGGAGGGACAGGGGAGGGGGGGGAGGAGGGACAGGGGAGGGGGGGGAGGAGGGACAGGGGAGGGGGGGGAGGAGGGACAGGGGAGGGGGGGGAGGAGGGACGGGGGGGAGGGCGGGGAGGGGGGGGAGGGGGGGAGAGGGTGAGGGGGAGGGGAGGAGGGAGAGGGGGAGGGGGGAGGGAGAGGGAGGGGGGAGAGGGAGGGGGGAGAGTAGGGCAGGATACAATGGTGGGGGGGGGAGAGAGAGATACAATGAGATTTCGTGGCAAAGTCCCATGCAAGGACAGCACAAAACACTACATAGGACAAACAATAAGACAGCTAACGATCTGCATCCATGAACACCAACTAGCCATGAAACGACACGACCAGCTATCCTTAGTAGCCACACACACAGACGACAAGCAACATAGTTCGACTGGGACAACACTACTATCATAGGGCAAGCCAGAGAACAGCCAGGGAATTCCTAGAGGCATGGCATTCATCCACAAACTCCATCAACAAACACATCGACCTGGACCCAATATACCGGCCACTGCATCGGACAGCTGGAACTGACAACCAGAAGCGACAGATTCAAACCACAATAAATGCCAGAGGAGAGATCACAGAAGCACTTCACAGGAGGCTCCCAAGCACTGAGGATGTCACCTATACAGGGGACGAAACGTCTGCAACACAAATTCCCAGCTCAGCGAACAGAACCACAACAACATGCACCCAAGCTACAAATCTTCTCACAAACTTTGAACACAGAGAGAGAGCGTGAGATACAGAGAGAGTGTGAGATACAGAGAGAGTGTGAGATACAGAGAGAGTGTGAGATACAGAGAGAGCGTGAGATACAGAGAGAGCGTGAGATACAGAGAGAGAACATGAGGTACAGAGAGAGTGTGAGATACAGAGAGAGCGTGAGATACAGAGAGAGCGTGAGATACAGAGAGAGTGAGATACAGAGAGAGAACATGAGATACAGAGAGAGTGAGATACAGAGAGAGCGTGAGAGAGAGTGAGATACAGAGAGAGAACATGAGATACAGAGAGAGTGAGATACAGAGAGAGCGTGAGATAGAGAGAGTGTGAGATACAGAGAGAGTGTGACATACAGAGAGAGTGAGATACAGAGAGAGCGTGAGATACAGAGAGAGTGAGATACAGAGAGAGAACATGAGATACAGAGAGAGTGAGATACAGAGAGAGCGTGAGATACAGAGAGAACGTGAGATACAGAGAGAGAACATGAGATACAGAGAGAGTGTGACATACAGAGTGTGAGATACAGAGAGAGCGTGAGATACAGAGAGAGTGAGATACAGAGAGAGAACATGAGATACAGAGAGAGTGTGACATACAGAGAGAGCGTGAGATACAGAGAGAGCGTGAGATACAGAGAGAGCGAGAGATACAGAGAGAGAACATGAGATACAGAGAGTGTGACATACAGAGAGAGTGTGAGATACAGAGAGCGTGAGATACAGAGAGAGTGAGATACAGAGAGAGAACATGAGATACAGAGAGAGTGTGACATACAGAGAGAGTGAGATACAGAGTGTGACATACAGAGAGAGTGTGAGGTACAGAGAGAGAATGAGATACAGAGAGTGTGAGATACAGAGAGTGTGAGATACAGAGAGAGTGTGAGATACAGAGAGAGTGTGAGATACACAGAGAGAGTGTGAGATACACAGAGAGAGTGTGAGATACACAGAGAGCGCGAGGTACAGAGAGAGCGTGAGGTACAGAGAGAGTGAGATACAGAGAGAGTGAGATACAGAGAGAGAACATGAGATACAGAGAGGGTGAGATACAGAGAGGGTGAGATACAGAGAGGGTGAGATACAGAGAGGGTGAGATACAGAGAGCGTGAGATACAGAGAGAGTGTGAGATACACAGAGAGAGTGTGAGATACACAGAGAGAGCGTGAGGTACAGAGAGAGTGAGATACAGAGAGAGTGAGATACAGAGAGAGTGAGATACAGAGAGAGAACATGAGATACAGAGAGGGTGAGATACAGAGAGGGTGAGATACAGAGAGCGTGAGATACAGAGAGCGTGAGATACAGACAGAGAATGAGATACAGAGAGCGTGAGATACAGAGAGCGTGTGAGATACAGAGAGCGTGAGATACAGACAGAGAATGAGATACAGAGAGAGTGAGATACAGAGAGAGTGAGATACAGAGTGAGATACAGAGAGAGTGAGATACAGAGAGAGTGAGATACAGAGAGAGAGCGTGAGATACAGAGAGCGTGAGATACAGAGAGAGAATGAGATACAGAGAGCGTATGAGATACAGAGAGAGTATGAGATACAGAGAGAGAACATGAGATACAGAGAGCGTGAGATACAGAGAGAGTATGAGATACAGAGAGAGAACATGAGATACAGAGAGCGTGAGGTACGGAGAGCGTGAGGTACGGAGAGCGTGAGGTACAGAGAGCGTGAGGTACGGAGAGCGTGAGGTACGGAGAGCGTGAGGTACGGAGAGCGTGAGGTACAGAGAGCGGGAGAGCGTGAGGTACGGAGAGCGTGAGGTACGGAGAGCGTGAGGTACGGAGAGCGTGAGGTACGGAGAGCGTGAGGTACGGAGAGCGTGAGGTACGGAGAGCGTGAGGTACAGAGAGCGTGAGGTACGGAGAGCGTGAGGTACGGAGAGCGTGAGGTACGGAGAGCGTGAGGTACAGAGAGCGTGAGGTACGGAGAGCGAGAGGTACGGAGAGCGAGAGGTACAGAGAGGGTGAGGTACGGAGAGCGTGAGGTACGGAGAGCGTGAGGTACAGAGAGTGAGGTACAGAGAGCAGGGAGAGCGTGAGGTACAGGAGAGCGTGAGGTACAGAGAGCGTGAGGTACAGAGAGCGTGAGGTACAGAGAGCGTGAGGTACGGAGAGCGAGAGGTACGGAGAGCGTGAGGTACGGAGAGCGTGAGGTACGGAGAGCGAGAGGTACAGAGAGGGTGAGGTACGGAGAGGGTGAGGTACGGAGAGCGTGAGGTACAGAGAGCGTGAGGTACGGAGAGCGAGAGGTACGGAGAGCGAGAGGTACAGAGAGCGTGAGGTACAGAGAGCGTGAGGTACAGAGAGTGTGAGGTACGGAGAGCGTGAGGTACAGAGAGCGTGAGGTACAGAGAGCGTGAGGTACGGAAGAGCGTGAGGTACAGAGAGCGTGAGGTACGGAGAGCGTGAGGTACGGAGAGCGTGAGGTACAGAGAGAGAATGAGATACAGAGAGAGCGTGAGATAGAGAGAACATGAGATACAGAGAGAGAACATGAGATACAGAGAGCGTGAGATACAGAGAGAACATGAGATAGAGAGAGAACATGAGATACAGAGAGCGTGAGATACCGAGAGCGTGAGATACCGAGTGTGAGATACAGAGAGAGTGAGATACAGAGAGAGAACATGAGATACAGAGAGAGTGTGAGATACAGAGAGAGCGTGAGGTACAGAGTGTGAGATACACAGAGAGAGCGTGAGGTACAGAGAGAGAATGAGATACAGAGAGAGTGAGATACAGAGAGCATGAGATACATAGGGTGAGATACAGAGAGCGTGAGATACAGAGAGTGAGATACAGAGATAGCGTGAGATATAGAGAGAGCATGAGATACAGAGAGCATGAGATACATAGAGCGTGAGATAGAGAGAAAAAAGCGTGAGATACAGAGAGTGAGATAGAGAGAGCGTGAGATAGAGAGAGCATGAGATACAGACAGAGCGTGATATACAGACAGAGCGTGATATACAGACAGAGCGTGATATACAGACAGAGCGTGAGGTACAGAGAGAGAAAGCGTGAGATACAAAGTGAGATACAGAGAGAGTGTGAGATACAGAGAGAGAGCGTGAGTTACAGAGAGAGTGAGATAAAGAGCGTGAGATAGAGAGTGAGATACAGAGAGTGAGATACAGAGAAAGAGAGAGAGATACAGAGAAAGAGTGAGATACAGAGAGCGTGAGATAGAGAGAGCGTGAGATACAGAGAGAGCATGAGATACAGAGAGAGCGTGAGATACAGAGAGAGCATGAGATACAGAGGGAGCGTGAGATACAGAGAGAGAGCATGAGATACAGAGAGTGAGATACAGAGAGAGCAAGATAGAGAGAGCGAGTTACAGAGAGAGAGCGTGAGATACAGAGTGTGAGGTACAGAGAGGAGTGTGAGATACACAGAGAGCGTGAGCTACAGAGAGAGAATGAGATACAGAGAGAGTGAGATACAGAGAGGAGCGTGAGATACAGAGAGAGCATGAGGTAGAGAGTGAGATACAGAGAGCATGAGATACAGAGAGAGCGTGAGTTACAGAGAGAGAGCATGAGATACAGAGAGAGCGTGAGATACAGAGAGAGAGCATGAGATACAGAGAGTGAGATACAGAGAGAGCAAGATAGAGAGAGCGTGAGTTACAGAGAGAGAGCGTGAGATACAGAGTGTGAGGTACAGAGAGTGTGAGATACACAGAGAGCGTGAGGTACAGAGAGAGAATGAGATACCAGAGAGAGTGAGATACAGAGAGCATGAGATACATAGGGTGAGATACAGAGATAGCGTGAGATACAGAGAGAGAGCGTGAGATACAGAGAGAGCGTGAGATACAGAGAGAGAGCATGAGATACAGAGAGTGAGATACAGAGAGAGCAAGATAGAGAGAGCGTGAGTTACAGAGAGAGAGCGTGAGATACAGAGGTGTGAGGTACAGAGAGTGTGAGATACACAGAGAGCGTGAGGTACAGAGAGAGAATGAGATACAGAGAGGAGTGAGATACAGAGAGCATGAGATACATAGGGTGAGAATACAGAGATAGCGTGAGATACAGAGAGAGCGTGAGATACAGAGAGAGCGTGAGATACAGAGAGAGAGCATGAGATACAGAGAGTGAGATACAGAGAGAGCAAAATAGAGAGAGCGTGAGTTACAGAGAGAGAGCGTGAGATACAGAGTGTGAGGTACAGAGAGTGTGAGATACACAGAGAGCGTGAGGTACAGAGAGAGAATGAGATACAGAGAGAGTGAGATACAGAGAGCATGAGATACATAGGGTGAGATACAGAGATAGCGTGAGATACAGAGAGAGAGCGTGAGATACAGAGAGAGTATGAGATACAGAGAGAGAACATGAGATACAGAGAGCGTGAGACACGGAGAGCGTGAGATACGGAGAGCGAGAGGTACGGAGAGCGTGAGGTACGGAGAGCGTGAGGTACGGAAGAGTGTGAGGTACGGAGAGCGTGAGGTACGGAGAGCGTGAGGTACGGAGAGCGTGAGGTACAGAGAGCGGGAGGTACGGAGAGCGTGAGGTACGGAGAGCGTGAGGTACGGAGAGCGTGAGGTACGGAGAGCGAGAGGTACGGAGAGCGAGAGGTACGGAGAGCGTGAGGTACGGAGAGTGTGAGGTACGGAGAGTGTGAGGTACAGAGAGCGTGAGGTACGGGAGAGCGTGAGGTACGGAGAGCGTGAGGTACGGAGAGCGTGAGGTACGGAGAGCGTGAGGTACAGAGAGCGTGAGGTACGGAGAGCGTGAGGTACGGAGAGCGTGAGGTACGGAGAGCGTGAGGTACAGAGAGCGTGAGGTACGGAGGAGCGTGAGGTACGGAGAGCGTGAGGTACGGAGAGCGTGAGGTACAGAGAGCGGGAGAGCGTGAGGTACAGAGAGCGTGAGGTACAGAGAGCGTGAGGTACAGAGAGCGTGAGGTACGGAGAGCGTGAGGTACGGAGAGCGTGAGGTACGGAGAGCGTGAGGTACGGAGAGCGTGAGGTACGGAGAGCGTGAGGTACGGAGAGCGTGAGGTACAGAGAGCGTGAGGTACAGAGAGAGAATGAGATACAGAGAGAGCGTGAGATAGAGAGAACATGAGATACAGAGAGAGAACATGAGATACAGAGAGCGTGAGATACAGAGAGAACATGAGATAGAGAGAGAACATGAGATACAGAGAGCGTGAGGATACCGAGAGCGTGAGATACCGAGAGCGTGAGATACCGAGTGTGAGATACAGAGAGAGAACATGAGATACAGAGAGAGTGTGAGATACAGAGAGAGCGTGAGGTACAGAGTGTGAGATACACAGAGAGAGCGTGAGGTACAGAGAGAGAATGAGATACAGAGAGAGTGAGATACAGAGAGCGTGAGATACAGAAAGTGAGATACAGAGATAGCGTGAGATATAGAGAGAGCATGAGATACAGAGAGCATGAGATACATAGAGCGTGAGATAGAGAGAAAAAGCGTGAGATACAGAGAGTGAGATACAGAGAGAGCGTGAGATACAGAGAGCGTGAGATAGAGAGAGCATGAGATACAGACAGAGCGTGATATACAGACAGAGCGTGATATACAGACAGAGCGTGATATACAGACAGAGCGTGATATACAGACAGAGCGTGAGGTACAGAGAGAGAAAGCGTGAGATACAAAGTGAGATACAGAGAGAGTGTGAGATACAGAGAGAGAGCGTGAGTTACAGAGAGAGTGAGATAAAGAGCGTGAGATAGAGAGTGAGATACAGAGAGTGAGATACAGAGAAAGAGAGAGATACAGAGAAAGAGAGTGAGATACAGAGAGTGTGAGATACAGAGAGAGCGTGAGATACAGAGAGAGCGTGAGATACAGAGAGAGCGTGAGATACAGAGAGAGCGTGAGATACAGAGAGAGCATGAGATACAGAGAGAGCATGAGATACAGAGAGAGCATGAGATACAGAGAGAGCGTGAGATACAGAGGGAGCGTGAGATACAGGAGGGAGCGTGAGATACAGAGAGAGAGCATGAGATACAGAGAGTGAGATACAGAGAGAGCAAGATAGAGAGAGCGAGTTACAGAGAGAGAGCGTGAGATACAGAGTGTGAGGTACAGAGAGAGTGTGAGATACACAGAGAGCGTGAGCTACAGAGAGAGAATGAGATACAGAGAGAGTGAGATACAGAGAGAGCGTGAGATACAGAGAGAGCATGAGGTAGAGAGTGAGATATAGAGAGCATGAGATACAGAGAGAGCGTGAGTTACAGAGAGAGAGCATGAGATACAGAGAGAGCGTGAGATACAAGAGAGAGAGCATGAGATACAGAGAGTGAGATACAGAGAGAGCAAGATAGAGAGAGCGTGAGTTACAGAGAGAGAGCGTGAGATACAGAGTGTGAGGTACAGAGAGCGTGAGGTACGGAGAGCGTGAGGTACGGATAGCGTGAGGTACGGAGAGCGTGAGGTACGGGAGAGCGTGAGGTACAGAGAGCGTGAGGTACAGAGAGCGTGAGGTACAGAGAGAGAATGAGATACAGAGAGAGCGTGAGATAGAGAGAACATGAGATACAGAGAGAGAACATGAGATACAGAGAGCGTGAGATACAGAGAGAACATGAGATAGAGAGAGAACATGAGATACAGAGAGCGTGAGATACCGAGAGCGTGAGATACCGAGTGTGAGATACAGAGAGAGTGAGATACAGAGATAGCGTGAGATATAGAGAGAGCATGAGATACAGAGAGCATGAGATACATAGAGCGTGAGATACATAGAGCGTGAGATACATAGAGCGTGAGATACATAGAGCGTGAGATAGAGAGAAAAAACGTGAGATACAGAGAGTGAGATACAGAGAGAGCATGAGATACAGAGAGCGTGAGATAGAGAGAGCATGAGATACAGACAGAGCGTGATATACAGACAGAGCGTGATATACAGACAGAGCGTGATATACAGACAGAGCGTGAGGTACAGACAGAGCGTGAGGTACAGAGAGAGCGTGAGGTACAGAGAGAGAAAGCGTGAGATACAAAGTGAGATACAGAGAGAGTGTGAGATACAGAGAGAGAGCGTGAGTTACAGAGAGAGTGAGATAAAGAGCGTGAGATAGAGAGTGAGATACAGAGAGTGAGATACAGAGAAAGAGAGAGATACAGAGAAAGAGAGTGAGATACAGAGAGAGCGTGAGATACAGAGAGAGCGTGAGATACAGAGAGAGCGTGAGATACAGAGAGAGCGTGAGATACAGAGAGAGCGTGAGATACAGAGAGAGCATGAGATACAGAGAGAGCATGAGATACAGAGAGAGCATGAGATACAGAGGGAGCGTGAGATACAGAGAGAGAGCGTGAGATACAGAGAGTGAGATACAGAGAGAGCAAGATAGAGAGAGCGAGTTACAGAGAGAGAGCGTGAGATACAGAGTGTGAGGTACAGAGAGAGTGTGAGATACACAGAGAGCGTGAGCTACAGAGAGAGAATGAGATACAGAGAGAGTGAGATACAGAGAGAGAATGAGATACAGAGAGAGTGAGATACAGAGAGAGCGTGAGATACAGAGAGAGCATGAGGTAGAGAGTGAGATACAGAGAGCATGAGATACAGAGAGAGCGGTGAGTTACAGAGAGAGAGCATGAGATACAGAGAGAGCGTGAGATACAGAGAGAGAGCATGAGATACAGAGAGTGAGATACAGAGAGAGCAAGATAGAGAGAGCGTGAGTTACAGAGAGAGAGCGTGAGATACAGAGTGTGAGGTACAGAGAGTGTGAGATACACAGAGAGCGTGAGGTACAGAGAGAGAATGAGATACAGAGAGCATGAGATACATAGGGTGAGATACAGAGATAGCGTGAGATACAGAGAGAGAGCGTGAGATACAGAGGAGAGCGTGAGATACAGAGAGAGCATGAGATACAGAGAGTGAGATACAGAGAGAGCAAGATAGAGAGAGCGTGAGTTACAGAGAGAGAGCGTGAGATACAGAGTGTGAGGTACAGAGAGTGTGAGATACACAGAGAGCGTGAGGTACAGAAGAGAGAATGAGATACAGAGAGAGTGAGATACAGAGAGCATGAGATACATAGGGTGAGATACAGAGATAGCGTGAGATACAGAGAGAGAGCGTGAGATACAGAGAGAGAGTGTGAGATACAGAGAGTGAGATACAGAGAGAGCATGAGGTAGAGAGTGAGATACAGAGAGCATGAGATACAGAGAGAGTGTGAGTTACAGAGAGAGAGCATGAGATACAGAGAGTGAGATACAGAGAGAGCAAGATAGAGAGAGCGTGAGTTACAGAGAGAGAGCGTGAGATACAGAGTGTGAGGTACAGAGAGTGTGAGATACACAGAGAGCGTCAGGTACAGAGAGAGAATGAGATACAGAGAGAGTGAGATACAGAGAGCATGAGATACATAGGGTGAGATACAGAGATAGCGTGAGATACAGAGAGAGAGCGTGAGATACAGAGAGAGCGTGAGATACAGAGAGAGAGCATGAGATACAGAGAGTGAGATACAGAGAGAGCAAGATAGAGAGAGCGTGAGTTACAGAGAGAGAGCGTGAGATACAGAGTGTGAGGTACAGAGAGTGTGAGATACACAGAGAGCGTGAGGTACAGAGAGAGAATGAGATACAGAGAGAGTGAGATACAGAGAGCATGAGATACATAGGGTGAGATACAGAGATAGCGTGAGATACAGAGAGAGAGCGTGAGATACAGAGAGAGAGTGTGAGATACAGAGAGTGAGATACAGAGAGAGCATGAGGTAGAGAGTGAGATACAGAGAGCATGAGATACAGAGAGAGTGTGAGTTACAGAGAAGAGAGCATGAGATACAGAGAGTGTGAGATAAAGAGAGAGAAAGCGTGAGATACAGAGCGTGAGATACAGAGCGTGAGATACAGAGCGTGAGATACAGAGAGAGAAAGCGTGAGATACAGAGAGAGCGTGAGATACAGAGAGAGAGAAAGCGTGAGATACAAAGTGAGATACAGAGAGAGTGTGAGATACAGAGAGCGTGAGTTACAGAGACAGAGTGAGATACAGAGCGTGAGATAGAGAGTGAGATACAGAGAGTGAGATACAGAGAAAGAGAGTGAGATACAGAGAGCATGTGAGATACAGAGTGAGATACAGAGAAAGAGAGTGAGATACAGAGAGAGCGTGTGTGAGATACAGAGAGCGTGCGATACAGAGAGAGCATGATATACAGAGAGCATGAGATACAGAGAGTGTGAGATACAGAGAGTGTGAGATACAGAGAGAGATACAGAGAGAGCAAGATAGAGAGAGCGTGAGTTACAGAGAGAGCGTGAGATACAGACAGAGCGTGATACAAAGAGAGATACAGAGAGTGTGAGATACAGAAAGAGTGTGAGATACAGAGAGAGGGAGAGAGAGAGAACGTGCAGATACAGAGAAACAGGCTAGATAGAGAAGAGATACAGATAGGAGATACAGAGAGAGATCAGATAAGAGAGGGAGATAGAGAGAGTAGATACAGAGAGAGGAAGCGTGAGATAGAGAGTGAGATACAGAGTGTGAGATACAGAGAGAGAGAGAGTGAGATAGAGAGAGAGCGTGAGATACAGAGAGAGATAAGAGAGAGAGAGATACAGAGAGAGAGTGAGATACAGAGAGAGAGTGAGATACAGAGAGAGCGAAGATACAGAGAGAGCGTGAGATACAGAGAGAGTGTGAGATAAATCAGAGAGAGAGTGAGATATAGAGAGAGACAGTAAGTGTGGGACAGTAAGAGGTGGAGTATTAGATAGAGAGGACAGTGAAATAGTGAGTGTGGCGAGTGAGAGTGAGAGAGAGACAGGAGAGAGGGACGGTGAGTGAGTGAGGGGTCAGTGCCCGTGCTGTATGACTCTATAAGGAGGTGTCTCTCAGTGCCCAGCCTGAGATGAACACAGCAGGACCGAGCCAGTAAAACCGGGACACATGGAGCGTAGAAACGGGGAGGGAGTCCTCTCAGGAGGGGCCGAGTCTCTAACACCGAGACTCCTCCCCCCCCCCCCCCCCCCCCCCAACACCGTCCACCCCGCCCAGGAATCCCGGAGAAACGGGAGGTGGCTCCGCTTTCAGGGATTCCTCCTTCCGTCTCGTTTTCACTTTGTTCCGAGAGTGAACAGAGATATCACAAAGGTGACAGTGTCCCCGTATTTTCAGTGTGATCACTCTCTCAAACTCAATCCCTCCATCCGTCTCCCTCTCTCCCTAACCCACTCCCTCTCTCTAATTCTCCTCCCTCTAACCCCCCTCTCTCTCTATCCCCCTCCCTCTCTCTCTCTATCCCTCTCCCTCTCTCTCTCTATCCCTCTCTCTCTCTATCCCTCTCTCTCTCTATCCCTCTCTCTCTCTCTATCCCTCTCTCTCTCTCTCTATCCCTCTCTCTCTCTCTCTCTATCCCTCTCTCTCTCTATCCCTCTCTCTCTCTCTCTATCCCTTGTCTCTCTCTCTCTCTCTCTATCCCTCTCTCTCTCTCTCTCTATCCCTCTCTCTCTCTCTCTATCCCTCTCTCTCTCTCTCTATCCCTCTCTCTCTC